>NC_052102.1:5934710-5956063 GCF_012273895.1 Zerene cesonia | reverse complement strand
GGTCATGTTGTTTCCCCGTTTATATACGTATAATAAAACAGTAAAAATTACTGTGTCTGCATTAAATTCATATTATATTTAAATAACATAAAAGCAATCATTTACTTTGGCAGCTGATACAAAACCGTAACATACCACCTAAACTCTAAGAACTGGATTTAGGATGCTCAAAAGCTGATAGCAAACCTTTGTGCATAATAGAGTAATATTATGGTTTTATTTTTTGATAGTCTTGCGTAAAATAAATGAATTAGCACCATACTTGACACACACTGTGAAACGATATTTTCGCCAACTCTGGGGAAATGAACTATAAATAAAACAGGTACCATAATTTTACGTACTGCTCATAGATTATACACATATTGTATATGCCTGCAGCTTCTATTGCTTGACATTGACAATAAAGAAACAAGAATTTCAAACTTATTAGCTGTCAAAATATCATCTATTATTTTTGCTATTGGAACGAAAAATTTTCTAGTTTAAGTTTTAAATTGTAGACACGATACACAGGATTTTTCTATAAGTAATAAGTTACGGGAAATAGTAGAGTGAATATGAAGTAAAAGTTGATTTCAGCAAGATTTAAAGTGATATCCAAATAAGGTTACTATCACGTACAAGGAATGCTATATGAAAAATGGATACATTAAGACGGTCATGGAAACTTCGTAAGTTTTGTTCTTTAGATAAATAAGTTAAAATATTCTTATAGTAATAGAATAAGTAGTAATAATTTAAACCTGATTTATGTCTTAATCAATTTCTAGAAGAATTTGTTGCCCACAAAGCAAATGTCAACTGCTTGGCCATGGGTCACAAATCAAATCAGGTGTTGGCTACTGGAGGTGATGACAAAAAAGTTAACTTGTGGGCTATAGGAAGACAAGGCTGTTTGATGGTTTGTAAATAGTTGTTAATATTTTTAATTAAAGTGATATAAGGATTGTTCTATAAAAATACTTATTTCTATTGTAATAAATTAATAAATAACATTCGGACTTATATAAACTCTTATTTCTATTAATTAATTTTTTCAGAGTTTAAGTGGGCATACTACTCCTGTTGAATGTGTTTGTTTTGGACATTCAGAGGATTTGGTATGTGCTGGTTCACAAACAGGTGCTCTAAAGATATGGGATTTAGAAGCTGCAAAATTGTTACGAACTTTTACAGGACATAAAGGAGCTATTAAGTGCATGGATTTTCACCCATATGGAGATTACTTAACTACAGGATCTTGTGATAGTAATATAAAATTATGGGATACTAGAAAAAGAGGATGTATTGTCACTTACTCAAGTCACCGGCTAGCTGTAAATAGTCTTCAATTTAGTCCTGATGGACAGTGGATAGCATCAGCATGTGAAGATGGTGAGATATTTTATAATTTTACATATGTACACTATAGATGCTATCTAAGTAAATCATGTTAAATATAATTAAAAAATACAATATCAAACTAAATTCTGGTGTTTAAAAATTTCTTTATTAGGGTTGGTGAAAGTTTGGGATGTAAGAATAGGTAAAGTGTTGCAAGAGTTTGTGGAACACACATCAGCTGTAACATGTGTAAAGTTCCACCCACATGAGTTTCTTCTGGGTAGTTGTGGTACTGACAGGACAGTTAATTTTTGGGATATGGAGAAATTTCAATTAGTGTCCAAATTTGAAAAGGAAAACACCTCTATAAGGTTCGTAAAATTATGATAATGTTAATAGTTGTTAAAGTTATTGTAAATAGTTTTCTAAATTGTAATAAACTTTTCTAGGCATATGGCATTTAGTGATGATGGTGCAACACTCTTGGGATGTGGAAATGATGGGTTGCATGTCATTGGTTGGGAACCAGCAAGGGTTTTAGACACAGTTGCTGGTCATTGGGGACAAATACATGATATGACAGTTGCTCAAACACAACTGGTAAGTTTTATACAACACTTTAAACAATACTGGCTGTCTTAATACTTTTACTTTATAAATTAAATATTATAAATGCTTAATATTTTATTTTTAATTTAAACATTCATATAAGAGCGGGAAAAGTATCCACCCATCGTGATTTCCTATAATATTATTGTCAACTAAGAGAAAGATAAAAGATAAAATATAAAAAATTTGAAATTCAAAAGTATTTCAAGAACAGAAATTTGATTGTGACATTTACAAACCTTTTTGCCATACCATGGCAATGCCTGACCTCTCCATTGATGACCATAATTCAGTAATAGTATTTTGAAACTAAAAATTCAACACATTTAATATAAAAAGATAAATTATGAAGTGTATGAACATTATAAGTTATGAATCTGCCACATATCAATTTCTTTCAGATTGCAGGCTCATTTCATTCTACATATGTGGTGTTGTCAGTGGTTGATCTCAATAAAGTGCATCCATTTGGTGGTCCACCGCCAGCTGCACCAACAGTTGTCAGAGATCTTTCACCATTCCAAAAGGGTCACACGGTCCGAAAGAGTTTTTCAAAAGAAAAACCTGCTAAAGAAGGTAAGCACACAATGAATAAAAAGGACCTTGATTTCATTGACATTCCACACATTTATCATAACAATCTAAGTTATGATGTTAAACATTTTTAATTTTTTTAATTCTGTACTTAATGAAATAAATTATCTCATTTTAGTTGTCAACAAAGTATGATATACTTGTGATATTAATTTTATACATTCAATTGTATTTTATAAATGCAATAAAAACTAGTTGCACTTGGTTACAGTTCTTCATAGACCAACACTTCTTGATGAGAAGACAGCGGAAGAATCCACTTCAGGGACAGAAGCAGACGAGGACTCAGGTGCCATTATATCAAATATTAATGACTACACTGAAATATTTCGACCCTCTAGAGCATGTGAGTAGTTTTGAAATAAACCAGAACTGGTGTCCCCAAATATTGAAAATTTGTTTGTAGTAAAGAAATAAAATATTGTAACAATAATAAACAAAATTATTTTCAGTGACTCGTACCCCACCTCCCGCTACAAGTTTATCATCGGAAGACTTTTCTGTCACATGTAAGTAATGATGATGATAAATATCAATGAATCACGTTAGTACAACTTAAAATGAAATTAACTTAGATATTAAAATCTTTAAAGTACACTGAATCTTGAAACATGTAAACAAGTTAAATTGCAACAAAAATAATGTTTTAAATTGAAAGTTAATGTTATGGTTATGTTTATTAATAATATACATATACATAATATATAGTGGGATTCATTTCTTAAAAAGGATAGTATTTTCTGAATTCCATTCCATTCCATGTGGTAAAGCCACAAACAATTCCAAATAGGATTATCACCGCTTGCTTCAGAATGATGTCTCGGTTCATGTCCACTAATATTTTATGCGTTGATTTTCCTACCCGTATGCAAACTCGGGTATGTTATCCATGTGCCGCGGAAAACATGTTTCGATGTTATATTTACCATTTCTGTTAAGTCACGCCCTGGAATCGGTTTATAAATGTGTTATCGTGTTATAAAATCACGGCGCAGCGCGACCGAGACCGAGACCGTTTAGAGAATAATAGTTTTTTAATTGACTATATTTGGACTCATCAGTTACTCCAATGATCACGATCTCTGAAACGATGATCGTATCCATTTACGTATCCAACATATCCTTAGCACATGAATGCAAGCTAGAAGGCTCGGTCAGTACGTCTCTCCGTGACCTGATGCTGGATGAACCTCCGCGCCCTCCGCCGCAGCCCTCGCCGCCGCAGAGACAGAGACCGGAACACTGCTCACGTATACCCACCCCTAAAGAACACTATGTGGTTCTTGAGAAGAGAACTGAATTCCCGCGTAAGTATAATAATTAATGAGGTGTCCCATGTTTATGTATCTATGTGTTTACATTAAGTGTGAGCTTTTGTTTTATCAATTAATGGTGGATAAAAGTTAGGTTATTTTAAAAAGTACACTTATAATATGCTAAATATTTACATTAACTAATATTTATTGTACATAAAGTAGCAAACAATATAAAATATAAGTATTAATTTAATCTAATTTAAATTAAATCATATCATCATTAATGTAAACTGCATCTGCTTAAACTAACGCTTCAATTTGGTTGGCAGGTATAATAGACAGCAATAAGGACGAAAGCTTACTAACAAGTGTTCAAACAACAACAATAAATGACTTTAGTGTAAACACTATACCAACACCAACTTTAAACAGGCATAACTCATATAAAGAAACAAAATCAAGTACCAACATATGTAAGTTAGCATTTATTTGCTTTTGCCGATAAGTATTTAAAATGTTATATTTCTGTTTTTATAAAAAAATCGCGCGTTTTATGTGCTAAAATTAAATTGCAATTTATTTATTTACAGCTGGAACTAATCTGCGACAGAGTAATAGTGAAATATCACTGGGACCAACTTCTTTAGGTCCAAGATCATTGTCATTCACAAGAGCGTCTAGTCAAAATTCCAGGTAAATATCAAAGTCCTGAACTAATAAATAAGTCTGTATATATATATATTTCATAGCCAATTTTGATATAAATTATAATGAATTCTCAATTGTTTTTTCTATTATTATTATTTAAGAACCAGAGTTGATGCTGTAGCTCGCGAGCGTGTGACAATTAATAGAAGTGTAGAAACTGCAGTGGAAAGGGATCCTGAACCAGAATTTGTACCATTATCCATTGACAAACCTGTTGGATTGGATCTTGATGACTTTGTGCCTGTAAGTACGAATTATTGTAGTTGTAATAATAGTATATAAGAATAGTGAAAATATAAAAAATATAAATTATCAATAAAGCAATTTTTTATCGCTCGCCCCGATCTCATCATGATAACCTGATGTAAAAGAAATATACATATGCCATGCCGCTTCTAAGTGATAGTGATTAAAAGATTTTTTAGCAGAAAAAAATCTAAACAAATCCTATACTTATAGTGGTTATAGTCAATAAATTATTTGAAATCACATAATTTATTATCTCCTTTCCTGTATCGAAATATTTTTTTTAGTTTTAACATCTAGAGAGATATTCATAGAGTATAGAAATTAGTATATATCATATTTTTGAAAATGAAATTAATATAAGCCGTTGTCACTCAGTAAAGATGCAGCTGTCTAATGGTGACAATAGAGTGAAATATTATGTTTATAATATTAGTTTACAATATGGGCTATAATATGGTTGTTGTGTGTAGCGCGGTCTGACCGCGTGCGGGGTGAGGCGCGGCGGGCGCGGTGCGGGCGCGGAGCCGAGCGAGCAGGAGGTGCTCGGCGTCATGATGCGCGGCCACGACTCCATGATGGCCGTGCTCGCGGCCCGCCAGAGGGCGTTGCAGGTAAATGGCTCGCACTGATATATCATTTCAGCAGTTATGCCACCCGGCACCTACTATGAGTACAATGGGTTGCCATATAATTAAGTACAGCTTTCATATCGTGCTTACATTATTTCATAGGTAATCATATTAGAGAGATGCTTTTTAGTCTTTGCTTTTGAAAAAAAAACAATAATAATAAGTAGGCTTGTTTCTTTTCTTTCATAATTGTATATGGTTTTGCTCGCATGCATCAAAATACTAATAAAAGTAATCGCACAACAGCCAAGTCGCCATACAAATTGCCTATCTCATCACTTCATATAATAAAACAATATATACAATTTCAGATATTCCACTCCGTTCGAGTAAATAAAAGTCTGAAATCAGCATTGGAATCCGTCATCGCTTTAGAAGACGCATCTGTGATACTGGATATTCTAAACGTAATGGCGCATCGACCGTGAGTGTTCACTATAATATAGTTAACCAAATGTTTTCTGAGGAAACAAAAGGTAAATTTCCTAAATTAATCGTATATGTTTATTCTCTTCAGGTCATTATGGAATTTAGATATATGCCTACTAATGCTGCCTAAGATTTATGAGTTATTGCAAAGTAAATATGAATCGTAAGTATCTCATATATTTTGAACTTTAAAAAACATTTTTGTCAAAAATCACGCTAATAGAATTTTTTTTTAGATACATGCAATGTGGATGCAATGCCTTGCGGTTGATAGTAAGAAACTTTTCATCGGTGGTTCGCGCTAATGTCAGCGCACCAGTTCGCACACTTGGCGTCGACATCCCTCGAGAGGAACGCTATGCTAAATGTGCTCAAATCCACCAGCTTCTACTTGATATTCGAGCCTTTTTGCTCAAGCGACAAACACTACAAGGTCGACTAGGTGCTGCTTTCCGTGATTTGCATACTTTGATGCAACAAGGCCTCGATTGATAGAATATATTGTAAAATAAATATACGCTTTGAAGTCTATGCACACGACATCTAATAAGTTATAACTTGATTGTGTTAATGTGAGATCAATAAAAACTGGGTTGTTACATGATGAAGTGGGAACATACAAAATATTTTCTTCTAAGCGTAGTTTTGGCACTGATTGTAAATTATGATTATATTTTAATTTATGAATTAACTCAAAGAACAGCTGATGTGTTCTTAATATAAAGAAGATTCAAAATTATACACAACATGTGTATGGGTAATCACATGTAGTTTGTACAAGGACACCCTTGAATTCACAAAGCAATTAAAATGGTTATTAAATTAATGGTACTATAGTAATTTAGAAGAGTTTGGTAAATGTAATACCTTGACATATAAATTAACACTTGATTTTAATATTATTAAAAAAAACTTTCCTTAAAATAAGATAAAATCGGGATATGTATGCAAAATCATAATTTTTATTAGATATGTTGTGGTGTACATAGACTTTCAAATTTAATTTGTGCAAAAAACATTTATTCTAAAGGAGTGAAAATAATATCTAAATATTCAACTTGAGGCCTTATTAGCGATTTACTTATAAAGCATTTAAGATCTAGGATCTCATCTCTTTTAAAATTTGTTTACACAATTTCAAAAGTCATAAATTGATGTTCATTCAAAATTTTACAGTACAAAGTGCTTAATTTTCATTTTTTAAAAATCCATACAATAAACTTTTGATTCCATACATGGGTGTAAATATTATTTAATTTAAAAGAGTAGGAAGGATTAGTTCTTTTTACCACATTAACAATAAAAGTATTTAAAATGCAATTTTTTAATACTATCATATGTTTTTACTATTACTAGTTAATTAAACTGTATTTTAATGTAATTTTAAGGTAAATTTAAACACATCTTATTAAATTAATAAACAATATTAATTATTCACATAGCTTGGCTTGGTTGGCAGTGAAAAATATGTTCAAGTATTAAAATAATTTTATAAGAAAGTTACATTGTTAAATCCTACAATAATATATTAAAATAACAAATAATAATTACAAATTATATACATTTATAATAATTACAAAATATATAAATTTAATATGCCAATCAGTTCACAAAGACATGCTAGCAAATGGAATTTAAAGAGGTGCACATTATCTACAACCATGATGTACAAGTTTGCTGTGCTCTTTGTGAACAGAATCCAATAAAAGGTGGTCAACTGCATCTAGATCTAAAAATTAAAACATAACACCATGCTATGAGCAGCTACCTTAATTATACATCTAGGTAGACTAATGCTTATAATAAAACAGAAATCAGTGAGTACATAAACCTTAATCATTAATGGCAATTAGATACACAATTGGAGACAAATATGACCTCGGCAAAAGTTCTGTCCAGTTCTGGATGGACTTTTGATGCTCTGTGAATCTGATTAAAACACATGGCAATAAGGTTTGATTTATTTTGTTATATTTGTTATTGTTAAAGCCCGTTTACTGCTAGAACACAGTTTCCTTTGTAGAACTAGTAACTTTTACAAGTATGACATACAACGAGAGATGACTCTAGGGCATTGTTCAGTCAAACAATAATGGTCAGTCAAAAATATGAACCAAAATAAAACCTTAGTTAATTCTACTTGACCCATTTTGTCTAGTTGTAACTAATTGTAACAAAGGCATTCATTTATAGTTCTGACTAGGAAAATTCATGATAACGGAAAACAGGCTTTATCTATAACATATATTATTATACTATCATTAATCAGATTTTACTATTTTATTGCTCTCAACATATTGACAACCATATTGTAGGATTTTTGGTACAGTTTTGTGTATCTAGTTTTAAACAATTGAAGTAGGAAGTACTAAATCTATGCATTATTTTAACATTCTTATTATAGGATGTATATTTCAGTTCAATGTTCTTATTGTTATTACATAAAACAAGAAAACATTACAGTTACATTTTTATGTTTGATAGAAATAGTTTAATTCCTTTTTAAGAGTTAAAACTGAAGGTAAAACATTCATGCTTGAGATTTTCTTATAAGATTAACACTTGCAGAAAATTGTTTTATAATAGACTGATATACTTTGTATATAACATTATGTTGTAATAAAATAAATGTGATTTAAACCTGCCATAGGTTTTATTTTATAACTATCACATAGATAAACTAAATAAAATACCTCACTCAACACAGTAATTGTAGATTTATCAAAGATTAGCTTTAAAAGGTTAAAATTCAATTCTATTTGAGTTAATATATCATTTACTTTTTCTTCTTACCAATACTGTATTTACTGGGACTTGAATTCCTTTTTCTATTAAATTTATTCATTTTTTTAGCCAAAAGTTCATCAGATACATCTTTTTTCATATCCTCCTCATCATCGATATCAGGCTTTTTCTCCAGCTCCATGAGTCTTTCTATTTCAGGATTCATGCCTTTAAAGGATAACCTTCCCTCTAAAAGATCCTCGCAAAATATAAAACTAGATTCTGCTATATAATTTCCGGAGGCATGCTTCATTTCATTTGTAATTACATTCGCGTATAAGCTCTCGTGATCTTCAACGTTTTCCAACTCTTTTTGTAATCTATCCTTAGTCTTTTTCATAAATTTCATATCTAACACAGATTTCGGTAATGTTGGTTTTTTCATCGCTGCCATTTTTATTTAATTTCTCATAAAATACGATTGATTCGATTTTACTCTTCTAAATTGAGAGAAAATAATTAAGAAATATTTGCGACAATTTATTGATTATAACATGAATGCTTTAGAACGTGTTATTACCAAAACACGGGGATATGACGCGGATTGTGTAATAAGTAATGTGTTTTGACTTTTGAGTTTTGACAATTTATTTTGATGACAGAATCCATAGATTATACACTTATATACTGACAGAATCCGTCCTCATTGGAATCGGGAGTTGCCATTTAATAAAAAAGAAGATTTTGACGAAACCTCAAATGTCAAAAAGGAATATCTAACTACTAACTAATACAATAAAACTTATACTCAGATAAGTACCTGTATTATAACGATTACATTTATTCTACGATTCCTATGCGGCATTTTGATTGTATGATGCATCATCATCATCATCATCCGTTTAGTGTGTTGCACTTTTCCATAACCAATGTTTCTTGACGATAGAGCTACTACCATAAACAAAGATATGCTGTTGTTAAGTGTTGACAATACAATGACGACAGTTAACAGTTGACAGACACTGGCAAATAGTTAAAACTTATTGCCATAAAGGAAAAAAAAAAAAAAAAAACAGTTGACATTTGACAGTATATGAAAACACATGGGCCATGCTTGTTGAAGATGTTTGAAAATGTTCTGTATTGTAATTTAATTGAAAAGATAGCGCTGAGGAGTTTTGAATAAATAATATACCTTTAAATCTTATAAAATGCAAGTATCAGAAATTGATAATGTTAAGATTTATAATCTGAGTGCTGGAAAATCGTTACCCGATGTAAGTTCTATTTCTTTAAAAATAATTATAAAACAAATGAGTAGTAATTTACTTTATTATCTATCTTATTTATCTATTTAAGTTTCAAATCTTTATTTCATCTCAAAGATGTTAATTATTTACAGTGGTTAACAGAAAGGAAGAAACGAGCGCTATTAAAAAAGAATGTTGATCTTCGTAGAAGAATTGAACTTATCCAAGAGTTTGATATGCCAGGTGTGAGTACTAGTATACGAGCCTCGAAAGATGGACAGTATATTATGGCTACTGGCATTTATAAACCCAGGGTTAAATGTTTTGATGTCAACAATTTATCTTTGAAATTTGAAAGATGTTTGGATTCAGAAGTTGTTACTTTTGAAATACTTAGTGAAGATTATACAAAGGTGAGAATAGTCATAATATATGTAGTTATAATGATGTATCTACTTAAAGAATAATTTATGAATATATGTATTACATACACACTACCAAAACAATATATCAATGCAAATAGTACTCATGCTGCTGTCATTAAATGAGATTAAAAAAAAAAGAGAATTATCTTAGTAAATTTAATAATAAAACTAGGTGAAAATACCATCGTCATGGATATTTTCAGATAGTGTTTCTTCAATGTGATCGCTATGTGGAGTTTCATGTGGGACATGGGAGGCATTATAGATTGAGAGTGCCTCACTTTGGTAGAGATATGACCTATCATCGTCCCTCTTGTGACCTTATTGTTGTTGGAGCTTCAAGTGTAAGTATAGTTTTTATTGTAAATTAAAATTTAAATTATTTACAGAACTAGTCTATCGCTACAAATATTTTAATCTATGTGTACATATAATAAAACTAACCAGACATCTTCACATTAAATATATTTTTTTAAAGTTGATTGCAATATGAGGATGAGTATGAGTTTCAGACCCCAAAGCAATGATTAGATTTTTTTATGTTGATCTGTTTGTATGTTTATGAATAATATGAAAAGTTCCTGGGCAGATTTTAACAAAAATTTACCTGTTGATAGATCTATATTAGAAATTAATTTCTAACTTTGTGAGTTTATTCATAGGATTTCTATATTATTATTAAAAATTTCATTGTTCTGAACGTTCCATGTACCATGAAGTCTCGAGTAAGCTAAAATTATATTATATCTAGTATTTAATAAAATTGTTAAATTTTATTAAAAATGTGTTATGGTTTTCAGGAAGTCTACAGATTAAATTTAGAATTAGGACAGTTCTTGGCCCCTTATGTCACCAAGGCGACTGAAATTAATTGTTGCAGTGTAAATGAGGAACATGGCTTATTAGTATTTGGTTCCGAAAGTGGTCATGTTGAAGCGTGGGACCCTCGTACAAAATCTAAACAAGGGGTATTAGATTGTGCTTTACATTGCTCAGATGTTAATTATAGGTACTTTGAAAATATTGTTTTTATGTTCTTATGTGGTACTTGAGAGATTTTGACGTGACAACGTCTTAAATTAGGTTGCGGCTCGGAGTCACTCATGAAAAAGTGTAACGCCCGGTAACGTTACGATGAGTCACCGAACTATGATCGGTCCGCCGCGCGCGCAGCACTAGAGAATTAGGCGCATTGAATCGGCGCGTGCTTGTGTCTCTGTCTCTGTCTTTTTAGTAAACAAAATATATTTTCTATAGTTAAAATTTGTGCAATTCTTATTTTCATTCAATTCCTTGTTCCTATTGTGCAATTTAATAATATTCATATCAATAAATATTCTACCGAGAAAAAGACGTTGTCACGTAAAATCTTCGCCCGTAAAACCGACTTTACAGGCAACCATTTTTGTTGTTGAGATATTCAGTTGAGTTCAATAAAAAGAAATTAAGCCAGCATTTGAAATATTGATATCTGGTCTTTTATTACAGAAACTCTATCATGCCATCTATAACTGCTTTAAAATTCAATGGTGCACTGCAAATGGGTGTGGGTACTTCATCAGGCCATGTTTTGCTGTATGATATAAGATCTAGCAAACCATTATTAGTAAAAGACCATATGAATGAAATTCCCATCAAAAAAATTGAATTCCACCAACAAATGAATTACGTTTACTCAATGGATGCTAATGTTGTGAAAATATGGGACAAAAATACAGTAAGTTATTTGCAGGGTAGTGTATATTGCTTAGTGATTTCACTTGTTATAATATTTTATCTTAAATTTCATTCATGAGCAAGTTGGTTGTCAGCTTTTTGTGACCTTTAATTTTGAGATATATTTAAATTTACAATCTATTGCTTTTTCTAGTGAATAATTAATTGCTGTTTCTTTTTAGGGCAAACAATATACCAATATTGAATCATCTGTTGATTTCAATGATCTATGTGTAATACCAAATACAGGACTTTGCATGATGGCAGTTGAGGACCAAAAAATGCAAGTTTATTATGTACCCTCATTAGGTATGCGCTAATTGAAATATGATCAATCATTAATTACTATATCCTATTAATATTATAAATGCGAAAGTTTGTATGGATGTATGGATGTTTGTTACTCTTTCACGTAAAAACTACTGAACCAATTGCAATGAAATTTGGTACGTAGACAGCTGGATAACTGGAATAACATATGGGCAACTTTTTATCCCGATATTCCTACGGGATACAGACTTACGCGGGTGAAACCGCGGGGCGCAGCTAGTAATAAATATTAAGCTGAATAGTTTGTTTGAACACAACTTAACTACTTGACCATTTTACAAAAAAAAAAAAAATTATTGTAGGATCCATAATCCTTTGGCTATGTATTTACAATAGGTACAGCCAGAACAGACAGCTGCTTCATATAATTTTGTAAATTTTATGACACTTGTATATTTAAAATGCTGATCAGGTGAAAATTAACTATAAATGTTAATGTTGATCAACTTTAATAGTATACTTATAAAGATATGTGGACAACATACATAATTAGCAGATATTACTGTATTCAATAGCTTTGTGTGTATTTGAAAGTAGACAATGACATTGGATTATGTATTGTTACACTACTTATTATGAAAACTCTTTACTTTTACCAAACCAAACCTAAAAACCCAAAAAACTCAACATAATCAATTGTTTGTAAAAAAAAACCTGGGTTCAATGGACTGACAAAAATGTGAGCAAGACTATTTTAATATTGATCCAAATCAGTCATGTTAGGAACCCACATCTTTGTTAACAGGCCCTGCTCCAAAATGGTGTGCGTTCTTGGATAATCTGACAGAAGAAATGGAAAGCTCTGCATCACAAACAGTGTATGACGACTATAAGTTTGTCACTAAACAAGAACTTGAATCTTTGGGCTTGGATCATCTCTTAGGAACAAATCTTTTAAGAGCATATATGCATGGGTATGTTTTCATACTATAGTAAGAAGAATTAAATATCTTTTATTTAAAATATAAATAATAATAACATAAATACATGAGATTATTCATTCATTTATAATATTTTAGATATTTCGTCGATGTGCGATTGTATAAACGAGCGAAATCAATTGCCGATCCATTTGCATTTGAGGAATATAAGAAACGAAAAATTAGGGAAAAGATTGAACAAGAAAGACCATCAAGACTTAAAGTGGACGATAATTTGCCGAAAGTCAACAGAGAGCTCGCATCTCGTTTGTTGGAGAATGGTGATAAACCTAAAAAGAAACAGACTGGCAATCTATTGAAAGATGATAGATTTAAGGTGAGTTTATTGATTTATAATAACATTAGTTAATTGCCATTCGGAAAAGCTTTTTTTGCAATTATTAATGAAATATAAACTGTATAATACCTTTATGAATAAAAAATAAAAAGAATAAAATAATGTAACTTAAATTATTTTGTGGATAGGCATTGTTTGAGAATCCGGACTTTGAAGTGGATAAGGGTGCTGAAGAATATCGATTATTGAACCCAGTACTAGCTCGATTGGACAAAAGTAAACCCAAGCCTCAAGCTGAAGTGGAACAAATGGAGGTTTGTATAATTATTTAGTAATAATTTGATCAACTAAAATTACAAATAGATTTTAAATTAAGGCTACAAAGTGAACGTAGGTGTTTTTCAGTAAAGAAGGGTACAAGACTCAAACTCTTTTGATTAATAGGGGCGCTTTCTAATCGTCAAAAATAATTTTACCTATTACTTAGATTCAATCGTATTTGATCTTGCCCACAAATATGATCTGATTTCTTATGAAGTTATAGAGTTATATAAAACTCTTAATATGGTTATAATATTTTGTCTATTTTAGGACGACGCTGAAGATAAAGATTCAGACGCAGAGTTCTATGATACAAGTGGTGAAAGTTCGGACGATGACAGAACGTGGGTGAAGGAAGTTAAAAAGCAACATAAAATTATAAGGAATAAAAAGCAACCGGATGATGAAGTAGAAGACGATGACACTAGAAAAGAGAAAGTTTACGAGTTTAGTAACGCACCCAAAACAGTTAATATCAAGAGTGTAATGCAAGTTAGTAAAAAGAGCTTGGGAGAACGATTGAATAAAGAAGGGTCCACTATTGTATCAGGGACTGGCGGTAATCGAGAAATGAAGTTCGTTATGAGAGGCAAGAAAAATATTTCAGATAATCAAAAGAAAATGAAGAAACACTATGAAGAGAGAAAGCAATTGGTTAGAAGAACTGGATTTTTAAAGAAAAAGAATCGATTTTAGTAATAAAGAATGTAATTATACTTTTGGCTATTATTAATTTGGTTTTCCTTATACTTTCTTACATGCACTGAGACATAACTATTAGTAGCAAGAAATAGTTATTTATAATTTGCTGAAGACAATTTTTATATTTAATGAATCTTTTCTACCAAAAAAGGTATCGAGGAGGAAGTGCCACTCTAAATTCTAAAATGTGATCAAATGACAACAATTTCTTATAAAACAAAATCTCGCCTATAGAAAACTAACTTAATTATCTTGTAATGAACAAGAAAATATATTTATATAAAAAATTGAATTGAGAACATCTCTCGTTTTTAGGAAAATCGGTTAAAAATTAATCGAAGGATTGTTATAACCCCATGATTAATAAGAGAATGTCTTTAACGGATATAAAATAAAAGTAGTCACATCCCATTTTAAAATCTAGAAATGTCTACGATACAAACTTCCGTATAAGAGTAGGTACTTTACAAGGATGTGGATAAATTATTTTAAATAACATTTGTTAATACACCTACATCTGTAATAAATAACGTATTACTTTATGTGAAATGAGCAAAGAGAGAATTACAAAAAAACTAAAGAAATAGTTCTCGCTATCAACTTATTACGCATAGGGTATCACAGTTCAACATTGGTGGCAAACCCTCGGCTCTAGTAAGAATTTATGGCTATTCTTGAATACCCCGGGAATATAATATGTATTATGTTCATATATCTGACTTTCCCTACATGTCTGATAAATACTACTTATTAACTACCAATATACTTTTATGATGTTTTTTTCACTTAGCTACTTTCTAAATATCTATATCGGATGCTGATCTCTTACATCAAAACAGCTCTCACACAATCGAAATCACAATACCAAAATACAGTAATGCATTAATGGATTCAGTAGGTATTCTATGCCTACTGCTTTTTTATACAATTTTTGGAACTAGATTAAAGAGTTGTACATATCGTTAAAATATGACTAAGAAAGAAAGCAACAAATAAGCTTACCAACAATAAATAAAAACATAAATGTATGTGTATTCTATTTATGTTGATAATTTCTGATAAGTTACAGTTTTATAATGAGAGTATCATATATACCTAAAAAGTTGCATTAAAATGCAGTTCATTAGCACTCACCATCAACAAGCAATTTGTAAACACGTATTTATTTTTAATAAGTCATAATAATTATTTTTATTATGAGGGTAAGCGGTTGCAATGATTCGTTCGTGTTAATAATACCGGACAGTAGATTTTGAAGATTCACGATTTGAATAAAAATATGCAAAACGAAAATGGTTCCTACAGTAGCAGTAAGTATGCGTCTAAAATTGTAGTGCAACACATTTTAATTGTTGATTTAATTAATAATAGAAACATAAACATTAATAGTGTCGTTAAGAAGTTATTGTATGAATAATGTTTTTCAAAGTAATTAATGTGTAGATATGGGCAATAAAATGGATAATGTGAATTACTTAATCGGTCGTATAGCTAGCGATCTACTGGACAGCCATGTACTGGGCAACGAGAAATTGGATGTGCCAGCTATGGAACGATCCATGAGATCAAGCGTAGATGGAAACAGTGTCGATGTGAGTGCCAACGTTTTGTTGTTGTTCGTATAAAATATAGTTGCAATTATACGTTCTAGTATGCACTTTCAGAAAAAAGTGTTGAGTATATCGTGTGTGCTTCAATAACCGGATATTCATGTTGGTTTTCCAGTTAAAGAAAATATATAAAAATCTCAGATTCATAATATGGTGATACTGTTTTTAAGACTCTTTTGTAATTCAAATTAGTGATTATATCCTTTAATTATTTTGAATATTTAATTTATCCATTTTTTTAAACTACAGATAGGGGAAATCACAGAATCACCCGAAACGGAATATATGAGTACTTCAGCAATTTTACACTATTGTAAATCGAAAGTGAGTAAATGTAACAGACTATTACATTATTAACGATTAAATTAAAAAAAGAAACAATCAAATAATAAATACTTAATACTATCTAATTAGGTAGCTAAATTTTAGTTTTTAGTTTAATTGAGTTTGAGTTGGATTTAAATATTGCTATTCAGTTCGTTATAAACTAATGTTTTACTAGTGATTAAATCCAAGATAATTTATTTCTAAAAGAATAAGAAATGTATCGTATAATGTAATAAATATAAGCCATTTTATATATTTCACAAAAATAAATCAGAAGCGGTACGAAATTACGTCGAAACTTAATACAATATGTCTGCAAAGTTTCCTCATAGCAGCCACTTAATTATTAAGAATTTTATGTTATAATAATAATAATAAAGCACATTGTTTGTAAATAATTATTTAATTCTAGATATTACTGCCATATTTAAAACTGTTATCTGTAATGGGTTTACGGCCTGGTGCAGACGCTTCGAATTCTTCCTGCTATGCAAATTGCTTGTCTCATTTTCACTCTGCACAAGTAGCAGTATTTATGTGTCTGGGATATATTCTACAATATATGGCATGTTTCAGGTAAGATATTATGACTTGACATTAAAGCAAAATTTTTTTATTCCATTAGTAAACATTGCATATCCAGTTAGAAGCGCCTTACAAGAGACAGACCAGCGTCAAAGCTTAAAGTAGGTCGCTGGAATAGTTCATTGGGGTTACCGTAACGTCTTACAGCAGTAGTTATTTTAGTGCGGGAAAGTGATGGTGCTACTTTTTCCCAAACTGGAATGAATGCTGATTCAGACGATAGTCTCCAAATCTTAAAGGTTGATATTTCGTCGTCCACCGTAGCTTATTTTTTTAATGGTACTAGCCTGACGCTTTGTTCATACAACACAAAGAACCATAAAAGATCTGCCGATTATACATCCTATTGAGAAAGCAGAATGTTCAGTTCTAAATTACAACTGGGAACATCGATTGGAGCAGTATTTATATAACTACATTAATGAGAAGAACGAATAAAACAGAAATAAAAGAAATCTGCAAAGCGAGATAAGCTTATAGCTTCTACATTGAAAGCATTGATCAACATTTACCAAATTATCCAAAATTTCAATTGAGATTAGTGTGTTCAAACAAATTCTTCACCTACATATTAGATTTGATTATTTTCTTTTATTGCAGAAGAGATCGCGGCTTCTGTTATAAACTTGTACCCTTAACACTTACATCGACAGAATACGATACTTACAAACAAGTTTGTTACGGAAATGTCACATTTACATACATCGGACCCAGTTTATTGCATTTTCTAGGATTTATTTACGCTCTTTATCTATTTAGGATATCAGACAATGAACAATTACAAAATCTGATGGAAAGAGTAAGATTTTCATTTAATATTTTATTATAAAATGCAATCTATATGTTTTTTCAAGCAAAAGGAATTTTTGAAATCATTACAAAACATCAGGTATATTTTTTAGGTCTTTCTCCTGTCTTCGTATGCGCCACAAGGTACAGCGACTACAAAACCAAAGCGTCTATTACGTATGCTATGGTTTTTCATTATTTTGAGTGTGCTTTGGATGTGCATGTCGCTATGCTCAGTCAATTTAATGTTGGCCAGAGGAACTATTATGTTTCGGTGGATGGAGGATTGGTATGTAATATATTGTTTATACTACTATTATGTATATTATATATACTATTCTACGTTGTATAATGATCCTAATTTTATTTATAGTTCATACGACGTTATACTCGTGCTAAAAATTCTATTGATCATATGCACGTTGATTCACGACATGGTTCAAGCGACAGTTATTACAAGTTATTGTTTACAAGCACAGCTTTTACAAGCTCATTTGATGTTTCTGAAGGAACGTCTCCTTAATAGAACAATCTCACCCTTAAATTGGATGAGGGTATGTTTGACTTTCTTTAATGTAGTTGTAAATACTGAAAACAATAGATATTAATATATATATTTTTTTATTTTAGGAAATATCTGAGTTTAGAAAACTCCTTAAGTACTTGAACGATGATTTAGCGCCCGCTGTATGTTTATTTACAATTGTAAATGCATCGTGGGCAGTGTCAGGTATAATGTGGCTCCTCGATTTAGATAAAGTGGACACAGGAACGGAGCCTATTGCTGGAATCAGTATATTAAATCAGTTATTATGGGTTTCTGCTGTCGTCGTACCATTTATACAGGTAACTATTTAAACTGAGTTCCTTGGTAAAGTTATTCATAGCCTTTATATATCTTATATATAAAATTCTCGTGTCACAATATTAGTCTCTATACTCCTCCGAAACGGCTTGACCGATTCCTCTGAAATTTGGTAAGCATATTGGGTAGGTCTGAGAATCGGCTAACATCTATTTTTCATACCACTAAACGATAAGAGTAAGGCAGAACAGCGTTTGCCGGGTGCAGCTAGTAATGTATATATCTGTTGGTTTTGGTTAATCTGTCGGTGTGTTGTCTAGGTTTTTTTGAAAAGCTTAAAAGTATAAAATTCTTGTCTCATCTAAGTTGTGTATTTTCAACGATTCTTCACTTCAATTTCAATAGTTTTATTTGTCAATGAACCATTGCTAATCTTTTCAGGCGGCGAGACTATCAGCGGAGTGTCGTCGCACGCAATCAATCGGCCACGAGCTATGCGTTCGCCCGTTCCTACACCAAGACACGTCCCAGGAAGATATAAGTACTGTACTGGCGTATTCCACTTCTCTAAAACTACGCGCTAAACTATTTTGCTTCCCAGTCGCAGGCCGATATATCTGCTTATTGTTGACCCTGACATTAATTATTTTATTCGCATTAGGAATGTGTCATTATTTACAATAATTTTTCATGAATCGAAAATTTTAATTGAGTTAAAATTGAAGATGAAATTTATTAAAATTTTTAGAATTAAATAAATAGCATGAATTTTTTAAAACCGTTTTATTTCACAGCACATCAATTCTAGGAATAACACTTAGAATATTTTAATATAAAATTTTCTATAAACATCAAATAACGGCAATGATATTTATCAGAACAGCAAACAATAATAAACTATACTAAATATTTAAACAAATGCATCGGCTACAGTAAACGCTAACAATATATAAGTATTACTTGGAACCGAGGTAAATTTGCGATAGAAATTTAATAGACAATATGAACGGATACTATTTAGTGACACATATGAGACAATGACGATCAATCATAATCTGTTTGTTTCACTCATTGTTTTCACAAAACATGCATTATAATTAAGACTATATCATAAATAAGTAAGATTTCAATTACAAAATACCTTCTTCAACAATATATAAGGTATACTTTTAAAATATTTAGGTACTTACTCTAAAATATTGACTAATACTTGTGAGACGTTTTCAAATTATTAACATACAGCTTAAAACTAATAATAACAACAGATATAACATTTAATGTAAACATCAAATTAATAATTTTCGCATTAAAATAAAACTTTGACTGTGTTACTTGTTAATTGTTATTTACTGTCTCTCATGAGATATCGTAAAATCGTTGCATGCAAAATAAATGCAAGATCATAAAACTGTTGCATTTTTTATTTGAATCGTTTCCGTTCTAGTGCTGTATTTCAAATGTGTTACATATACATTATCGTTATCAGGGCACGCATAAAAGAACAAGCTTATTTAGATCGTCTTGTTGTATTGCACGTGGCCCTACCAAGTATATCTGTATATTTGGGAGTCTTCAGATTTTTTGTTATTTTATCTTATAATTATATAATTTTTATTTATACAGCAAAGAACTTATGAAATAACAGAACTAAATTCAGTAAATATAAAAGAATCTTAATTTATATTTGGCGCTACTATTATCTATTTATTAATTAGGACACATTATATATATTAATTAATTAGGACACAAAAATATGAAATAGGCCGCAAAAAACACGTGCGAAAATAAGAAAAGATTAACTTTATTATTACTTGAGATGAGAAATGAACATGTATTATTTAGCTGCAACTAATTAGTGCATTTATAAAATAACAAACAGCACCATTTATTAAGAACCAAACAATGGCAAGTTTATTATATCCGCCAGCTATCGTAAACAATGTTTTACGGTAATGTGTTTAGACTTTAGAGTTTACTTTAACTTTGCCTTTATACTAATTGAAGAAATCGTGACTGAGGTATAAGAATGCGTTTTAGTCAATTCTGGTACGTTGACTCTATATCAGGCGTTGCCAAACAACTACATAGAGAGCGCAGTCATTTTAAGGCGTCATCGGGGTTGTCTCGGACCTCGTGTATAGAAACATCGATTGCTGTTATCTGTCTAATTATTTAGTGCCCACAATGAATTTATTAACAAAACTGTATTCCAACAACGTTCAGGAAACGCGATCGTCACGGGAGCTATAAAATTACGAAACCTATATCTAAATCCGACGACATATAAAACAATAGAACTCACAGCGTGACATCGATCGCGGGCGTGGAACATTCTAGAAGGCTCTAAAGCTAGGCGCGAGCGAGGCGGGCGACCTCGTGCGCGCGGCCGACGGGCGCTTGTGCGGCGCGCCCAGTCGGGGCTAGTCGGCCGGCGCGCCGCGCTCCGCCACCGCGCCGCGCCACCACGCCACCACGTGCGTCAGCGCGGCAACCTCGCGCGGCCCCGCCCCCGCGCCCGCGCCCGCGCCCCCGAACCCCGCGCCCCCGCACACGCGGCTATTGCTCTTCATCACCGCTGTAAACCAATGCAATTGCATTTACGGTCAATCCGTCGCATCGAATTGCACAGCCCACGCCCACTACTAAATAGTAAATGTGAAATCCCGATAGATTCTTCATCGGCGTCACGACCGGATAATTATACTGCTACTACTAATATTATATTACTATACTAATTTTACTTCTGCGTTC
>NC_052102.1:5925353-5933710 GCF_012273895.1 Zerene cesonia | reverse complement strand
TTCATCGGCGTCACGACCGGATAATTATACTGCTACTACTAATATTATATTACTATACTAATTTTACTTCTGCGTTCGTTTGGTGGATAAATTAATAAAACTTTTTTTTTAATAATAAAAGTACTTACGTGCGGGCTTTTTATTGAGAGTTGGATGTGGATCGCTCAAAGTAGGCTGCAGATACTTCTTAACGGGACTCTCGGGCCTATATATGATGAATAATTCGTTAAAATTTATATCCTTAATTGATAGCAAGTTTATTTTACTATTAATTAAATTGTAGAATAGTTTTATACCTTGGTATAGTAACTGATGGTAATCCAGCACGCTTGAATTGTGTTTTAGTAGAAGATCGCTTTGGCTGTGAATCCAAAGAAGTTGCTATGTCTGCAAAACAATATAAATTATTCCCTAATTAAGGAAAGGAAAAATAGAGAGGAGTAAAAAATACAACAAAGTTTTTTTCAAAAGACATTAATTTTCTAATTTACTGAACATTTATTGATAACAACTATACTTCTAACAATACTTACTTGAGATTATAGGTTGAGATGTAGACTCGGTTATCTCCGTGCGACCCACGTTTACCGTAGTTTGCTATAACGCCACATCAAATAAGTTATCATCAGTGAATTTCATTTACAAATATAAAGATTTGAATTCATTTAAAAAATTTAATTATTCATTAACACTTCACTTCACTTATTATAAACATAATCTGAATCAACACATTTTATTGTAATCTAGACACTTACTTGAATATCAGCTTCAGCTTTCTCCTTTTCAGTTTTTTCATTGGGCAACTCCAGCGGCTGCTCATTAGTTTTCCGCAAGCCCGCTATGAGACTTGTTTGCTGTTTCTAAAATTAAAGTATAAATAACATTTGATCAACATTACGCGAGTATTATACATTTAGAAATTAAAGACTTTTTAACGGATTCAAAATGTAAATGTTGTTTCGAAACGGCGGGTTAATAATATAATGAATAAATCGCGTTTAAAATCCGTTTTAATTTAATTTCTAAATTAATACTATTTTTAATGAATGATACTCACGCTACTATTGGCCCGTATTTTCTTCAAACATCCCTCCAGCCACGTGCGAATTGTTTGTTTAGCAACCTCCTCCTCTATAAGGAACTCAAACTCCTCACGGGCTAATAGTTCCTCCATCTGTAGGGATTTACGTATATCCACAGTCCGGTACGACAACATACTGGAAATGAAAAATAAATGCGACTACCATATACTTTTCCATAAAAAGGGTCTTTAACGACCTTGCGTACCACTTCAGATTTTAAAATGGAAACATATGACAACAAATCGATTAAAACACACGGAGTTATATATCTCTCAGTGTCGTCGTGACCACGCTCGCTGTAAAGTTATCGACCCGTCACCTTTATTTAAGTGAATAAATCTCGTTTAAAATCCGATATTTTTTTTTTCTAAGTGATATATTTAGTATTTTATATTAACTATTCTTACACATATTTAACTAAGTCTCACACAGTAGCACTAAGATTTAATTTTCCATCCAATGGTTCATCAGTTTATTAAATCTAGCGTACTGGCAGTTTTATGCACTCACTTGATGACGTCGTGGAAGGTGACATCTTCACCGTTGTGCAGACGTTCAAGCTCGTAGCACATGTACTTGAATAACAGTCGCTCTTTGTGTGTGTCGCACTCCAGTCTGCCTTTTAGCAAACGTAGGATAAATTTCACCTAGAATTAATAAAACACTTTATATAAGACATTCAGTTTATATTATATTTAAATTAATTAAACTCCTTTGATTGCTTATAACTCACCTTTTTAACCGGGATAACTCCTTTTTGATGAACATCTACTATGTTCCAAGTATTTTGAAAGTTCCTAATATCAGCATATGAGAGTAGTGCGTCTTCTTCATTTGAATAGAACAACGAAAAGTTCTCCATAATAATAGCTGCAAAGGAAGCAATTTGTATAATATTTGATGATACGTTAGAATTATTTCATGAAGGAGGATGATCTCAATTCAAACATAATTTTTTTGTTTTGTTACTCGATAGCTCCGTCTGATTGTAACCAATTAACGTGATTGTTTTTGTGTTCAAAAATAATTTTATGTGAAATGGGCACATTTAAGAATTTTGACTGTTCCGGGTAGTTCGGTGACCTGTTTTGTAGTCTACAATTTGCACTCGATATCTCATCACTGAACAACGAAACAAAAAAGACCCACAAACCGACAAGCAAATTGAGCACAATATACGTGATGATCACGTAGAACGTGCAGAAGTAGGCCAGCGAGGCGGTGAAGTTCCCGCAGTCGGTCTCCCAGTAGTTGTCGGCGGGCGTGCAGTAGGGCGGCGCCACCATGCAGTCGTGCATTATCTTGTTCCAGTCCTCGCCCGTCACGATGCGGAACAGCATGGCCACGCTGTGGATCGGCGAGTTGAAGTTCGCGCGCCTGCAACGTGACCATACGTGCTGTGTACACGAAATGTCTCTATTGTTTGTTTCTAGAAAGTCTAAGAAAATTTTCTCAGACTTTTCTAGAAACAAACAATACGGATTTTTTAATGTTTGTTTTTGAGTCGAATAAAATAGGATTGTTGTGTATGTTTAATTTTTTGGTATGTTGAAATAACTTCACCTGTGTTTATGCAGAAAAATGTCACAACGGTAGGGGTCGGTGTGTTTAAATTTGCGCACACGCAATTCAACGATACATAAGAAACACCAAACGAAGACTTCAAAAAATCTTTGTGATTTCACATTTCTTAAGCCCATGTGTGACCTATTTTGTAAGTATAAAGTTCTTGAAATCTCAAGTCAGTTATTGTTATATCGCGTTAGATTTTTTTTTATTTAATCTATAAAAGTTATTACTGACCTCCCAATTCCTTCACCATACTTAACGTTACCGAAGACAATAGTTCCAGCAAGTGCATAGAAAAACACCAGCAGGAACATTCCGAATATAATGAAGAAACTCTTGCACACACTCACACCCACAGTCAGCATTAACATCTTCAACGTCGTGTGCTTTCCCGTTATTGTAAAGAAACGTAATATCACTACCATGAAACCCACGAAATATGATAAATCATTCTGAAAAAACAAACCATATGTTTATCTATATATATAAAATTCTCGTGTCACAGTTTTCGTTGCCATACTCCTCCGAAACGGCTTGACCGATTCCTCTGAAATTTGGTAAGCATATTGGGTAGGTCTGAGAATCGGCCAACATCTATTTTTTATCCCGATATTCCTACGGGATACGGACTTACGCGGGTGAAACCGCGGGGCGCAGCTAGTATAAATATATATTAATCTCAATAGGCATTTATATATTAATAAATTATAATTTAGTTAACGTTTTTATATAAATATCACAAACAAAAATGTATGTAATATGAGAGTCACACGCTTCGGCACGAAATGGGCCAGCTCGCACCGGGGTATCACAGACCCACAGAAGGTCGGCGGGTAATAGTAGCATGTAAATGAAATGACTGTGTTTCGTCTGGTAAATGAAGGATATTATGATAATATAAAATATGTAAATTTAAACCACCCGCACACATTTGATGATGTATTTAGAATTTAAATACTTTTTTTTGTTTGCTTTTGCTTAGCTGGTTTGCTTTGTCTCAATTGAAATTATTAAAACTGTCCTATATCGAACTGCACACAGTGTGCAATTTTGATTAAAATCGGTAGAGTAGTTTAGGAGTCTATCGCGGACAAACAATGAACAATTTGTATATATTAAGAAGATAAGATAAAACAAGTGGAAAATTTCTTAGCGATGTTTGGAAACTCCTCTTACCATATCAGTTTTATGTAATAAATAAATGTATAGAGTGAAGTAAATATACCTTTAGGGTAAAATGCATGAATATCCAGATGCAGCCAGCCACAGTGACTAATAAGTCATATCGGTTGCGGCGACTCTGCCAATAGCCGCGGGGCGTGAACGCTATCGTCTTCAGGAGCACTTCCACCACAAACACTAGGGTCAGCAGCGCTGAGGTCAGCGCTAGACGTTCTGTGTTCGCCGAGTGACGGGACCACTGGTGGTTATAATTTACTTTTGGTTTAGTATTACAATGTAATTCTACGAAATTTTACTGAATTATTTATAATACAGTAAAATTTATCAAATAATTATCGAGTTTCATACCGATTCTTCTCGGTGGAGCGACATTCAGAATTTATTGTAGGTTGAATAAAACTACTACTAGAATGAATCACGTTCAAACCATGATAAACAGGGTGTTGATTTGATCATGAAAAAGCGTAGTCTAGTAAAAAAAATCATACGATAAATTTTTCTTTTGCATATAAAATACGGGTCAAGAATTTTACAAGTAGTATGAGATATTCTATTATAACATTTGCATATTTTTTAAAACAATCATATCAATTTATGAAACAGAATTTCAGTTATGTAACCATACCGTCACAGCCAGCAGACCGCTGTTAATCAGCACGACAATGGCAATGATTCGCTTAAAGGTGAGATTCTGTGTGACGTCATAAGCGAAAGCACGCACTTTTCTGCCATCGGGTCGAGGAGGCAAGTGAAGGGGCTGGGCGATTTTCAATCTTTTTTTCAAATCACACCTGCAAATATAATGATAGTTCTTAGCTCATCAAACAAGAAAAGGATATCAAAAGCGTTATAAATGAAAATAATAAAATTTTACTTTATAAAAATAAAATAAAAACAATAACTTAGCAAGATGCATAATTATTCAATTACGTTAAACATAATTATAAAGTTTACCATCGCCTTTGGTCAACCGTCAACAGAGCAGTACCCTTGTTCTCAGAATAATTGGCAATTACCACACCAACAAACAATGTTAGCCCAATCATACATCCCAGGAAAATATATACATGAATATATATCGCGTGCACCTAAAAAATAAAAAACATATATAATAATGGTTAAATTGTTTAAATTATCGTTTCGTGTTCATTTTAGGAACACCACAAGAAATTCACTACATAATATAAAACAAAGTTACGTCGCTAGGTATGTATGGTTAGATCTTTTAAACAACACAACGCATATTGATGGGGTTTTTATAATGGCTAGTGTGATTCAAGAGAAAAGTTTATTTGTACAATAACATCTATTATACTACTCCAAATTTAACACATGTGAAGTAGCTGGCAAAAGCTAGATTTATACAAAAACTAGTTGAATTTATTTAAAGCGCGATTTAAAAATACTAACCGGTCCCAAAGCTTTAATTAAAACGTCTCGAACATCAAGCCATCCCTTAAATGAGAGCACCTCAAATAACGTTAACAAAGCGTCGCCGATATTATCGAAGTTAAACCGTTTTGGATTAGCCCTGCAAGAATCATCATCATCATCATCATCATCATCATCGTCATCATCATCATCATCATCATCATCATCATCAATCATCATGGAAAGTGCATAGTATAATATTATTTTTATACATTACAATGCTATAGTCAATTATAATAGAATATTTAAAATTTATATCGTCACTATTTGAAAGAATCACTTAAGAAGTTGTCATAATTAATTAAGGATTTACATATCTTTACTTAAAGTTAACCTAATTTATAATTAAGATAGAGGCTATACAATAGAGCGAGTAAATAGCGAAAATATATTATAAATAAAATGCAAACATCATACCAGACTCTAGGTACCAGCATAGAAGGAAATGTCTCATTAGGTCCGGGTCTAATTTTCATTTTAGTTACGAAAACTCTTCGCATGAAAACCCCTACACAATCTTCACGACGCGTTATGGTCGGATCGTTGCATCGCGCCAACCTTAAAAATTGTTCTATTTAAGTATATACGCTTTTTAAATGATAAATAAAAAAAAAACAAACGAACAGAAGATGCAATACAGACAATTTCATAATTTTTATCGTACCTTCCACCATAAAGTTGAACCCCATAGCTCGCAAACACAAACATGAGCAATATCAGTAGTGTTGATACCTGAAATAATTTAGTGTTGTAATGAAAAATTTAACGTTTTCCATTTAAACAATAGAAATTAATAAATCACAATTTTGAAAAAAAGAAGAAAAAATACTTAGTATATTATATATCAGAATAAAAAATAATGAAATTAATTTTTTTATTTTTTTTAGTTTAACTTAATGCCACTTAATGATTGCAAGCGTATTTTAATCAAAGCTATAAAAAAGGCATTTTCGCCAGTGAAAGCACTACATACAAGTAATATCTCCTTGAACCCGCGGCACAGTTCGTACACGACCTTGCGCATGTGCGGCACGAGCGTGAATATCCGCAGCGGGCGCACGCAGCGCAGGATGAGCAGCATCTGCGCCGCGGAGCCGGCGCGCACTCGCGCGGGCATCCAGCACAGGAATGTTAACGATACCTGTGTTTTGTTTAAATATTTTGATACTTTCGTGTGCTTTGAAATCGTTTTTAACGTGCTTTTATTCCACTCGTATGTTTATATGTAACCTTAAGACTCGATTTTGACCCACTTAAAACGGACAGATTTTTGGACGGAAATTAGTAATGGATGAATAGACATTATGAATAAAATATCGTATATCTTTACTTTTATGATTAGTGACGTTCTAATACTTTGTTAAATTCTTACTTCTATAAACGGCAAATTATTTAACTAATAGAATAAGATCAAATGATAATGGAAATTGGACCTACCTTCATTGATTGTTATTAAAAAAAAATCACAAAAAATAGGTGTTATACATACGATATAAATGAATACATCCAATACTGCAGCAGCGTCTTTGAGGTACGCTTTGGGTGTAAAAAATAATCCATCGGCCAAAATTTTCAGGGCTAGTTCGAAACTCATAAAGATTACAAAACCGTACTCTGCAATCTGAAAAGGAGCATATGATTTTCTTCAATCTTAATACGTTCTGAAATATCATAATTTCTAAATAATGTGCATTTGCTTTTTATTAAAATCAGAATTTACCTAAGAATAAGAAATAATCTTACCTGCAGTACGAAATTGTCCATAACTCTATAAGTAGGTGTTTCAAACATCATTGAGACGCACGATAACGTGGTTACCATTATCATCACCCAATCCAAATAAGTGACGAGACCCAAGAAGTTGCTATAGTGAAAGTAATATATATTTTAAATAAACAAGCTTTGAGTACGCACTCAATTTTATACAACAACTTTGTTATGACGATTGAAAAGTGCTTCTATAAGAAGTCTAATTGAATAAATAAACGTTTGAGTTTGAGTTTATATCAATCGCAAGAAAAGAAAGAAACTATTATTTATATTGTTTATAATAATTATTAAGAGATATCTCACTGGAAGCTTTTATAATGAACTTTTCGCTCGTTGCCGGTGACCGGATCCCGCAGACGCGCGTCGTATCGGGCATCGACAATGGCCCGACATATTTTGCGGAAGCGTGATTCTCTGGGTACTATCAATAGCGGAGTGTCAAAAAGAGGATGGTTTTCCCTTAAATCTTCTTCACGCTGGTTGCTATATACACAAAAAAATACAATTTATTAAATCCTTACAAAAAGCTTAAAAAAATTATTCGCATTTAAATACATTTATTGAAGAAGAAGTAGTGCCAAGTTATACAGAAAATACGTAAATAAATCACTAAATTGATGATAATTATATGTTTTTAGAAAATTGATAAAACGTACTATTGTACTTTAGAATTTTACTATTGAAGGTATACATATATACATACAATTAGTTCTAACTAAAGAATCCGCATTCTAACGGTAAATGAAATTTACATATACATATTACATAATTGTAACATATGCTAACCGCTAACGTATGTATAGGCACTAGAAATGTGAACGTATCTCACCGTCTCATTTCGGCCTGTTGTCGTTTCGCTTGCAGCAGCCGTATGTCGAGGTAGGGCGGTCGCGCGCGCGAGGAGGGGACCACGCGGGACGCGGCGCCAATGTCACCGTTCTCTAGCAAGTGTTCATACGTTTGCTTTAGCTTTATCGATCCGCTTCTCACTGAACGCCTGATCGAGCGTGAACCGAATCTGTTAGGTTAATAAGGCCTGCTTAAATATAATTAGCATAAACGTCTTGCTGTGATACAGAAGTAGGCGTCGTACCGCACCGTACCGTCGCACGTTGGCGCGATGTATATAGTATTTTTATATGTCACTATTTATAGCTATAAATATGATGAGAATATAAACTATATTCTATTTGTTACCAGACAATGTGTATACATAACTGTTAAAAAATAAGGGAGTTCTGTTGATTTTCTACCTAGTCTTGCCATAAATATTGTAATAAAGAAAAAAGAAAATTGTTAACTGCAAATAACATTTATTACTTT
>NC_052102.1:5913315-5924353 GCF_012273895.1 Zerene cesonia | reverse complement strand
GACAGATTCGAAATTCAAATGTAATATTTTTTTATAATTAAGTGTAACAGTATTTATGGCCAGACTAAGTACTTATATATTGAACTAGCAGACAGATTTATTATCCAACATAAAATAATTTTTTAATAAAGACTTACAGTTCCTGAGATTAACGCGATCAAAACAAACAAATAAACGCTTCAGCTTTATAATATAAGTCCGAATTTGTATTTGAATGAATTCCCTCGATGAACACAACATATTGCGCTATGAAACTGACATTATTTAATAAAATATATCGAACTCACTTTTTCTGATCGACTCTCAGCTGCTTTGCACTAGATACAGTCCCTTGTGATTTAAGACCAGATTTACCACCAGTAGCTAAAAGAGCGGAATCACCGAGAACAAGACGTCTGTGATTGTTGGAGTCACTGAAATTTATTTATGATCAATTAGCTAACAAACTATTTGAAACAATTTGAAAAAGCGTACAAAAAATAAAAATAATAAACATAAAGAACAAAATAAAAAAAAAAAACAATTATACCTCGACATTCGTTAATTACTACGAGAAAAAACACCTGTAAAAACAACAAAAAAGTTAGAAAAAAAATGAAGAATATGAATTAAAGAAAAAAAAAGCAAAGAGCTAATCATCATAATTGTGTTCGATTATATGATTTCTTAAATGGAAATTATATTAAAACGTAACTTACTTAATAATAGAAGCGACAACATGTCTTCGTAGTGCAGAGCTAGGGCGTTGCGACGGTGGCGCCACCACAAGGGTTTTGACAAGACAACGTTTTCGATAGGGAAATGCAATTTTATCCACACCAATGTACTCGAAAGCACGTCTCGACAGATCGCCTGCAATTGTTCTACCCCCTATTGGCCCTCCTACCATCCCACCTTCCTCATCACCCTCCACTTCACACACAAACTGGCGCATAAATGACTCTCGAACCTGTGAAATTATAGTAATCATTTACTTGAAACTTTATCTGTAATAATATTATAAAGCTGAAGAGTTTTTTTTTTGTTTGTTTGTTCAGTTGAACACGCTAATGTCAGGAAATACTGGTACGATTTGAAGAATTCTTTCAGGTTTGGATAGCCCATTTAATGAGGACGGCTTTAGGCTACATAAGGCTACTCTGTAAGTAAGACCGCGTGGCCCAGCTAGTCTGCAATATAAATAATGTCAACAAATTCACATTGCATACCTTTGGCAAATTGAAGTCTCCAGGAACTTTATGCAACTTGGTCATTTGAGGACTATCAGGGAATTTTTCGAATATTCTCAATCTGAATGGTAGAGTTTCTTTAATTTCAGCGCTTTGTTGTCTGTATCGTAGCTGTTTAAGTTTTTTAATATCTTCATCCAGTTCTAAGTTGTCGAGAATAACAGCTACGAAAAGCGACAGCACGATCTGAAATTAAAAGTTCAAGTCAAATGTTGTCACTAAAAAAATATTTTAAAAAATCTACTAAAGGTTTAAATATGTTATCTTACCAGCGTAACAAATAAGTGGTACAATATAAAATATATGGCAACAAGTGGAGTAAGTGTTTGGCTTGTCCGCACCATTGTCTCGTCCATTACTTCCACCCAGGCTTCTTGTGTAAGTATTTGAAACATAGACATGAATGCCTGTAAAAATATAAATTTTCATATGTATTTATCACCACTTACAACAACCTAATAACGTACATTGCATTCTTGTTTTAAAAGTTAATTTTAAATTATTCCTTACCTCAGGAAATGTTTCGAACTTTGTGAACTCACAAAGAAAGCAAAATAGTTGCATAGATATCGATGAACTAATGATCAACAAGCACATGGTGAATATAATAAGACTTCCGAGTTTTTTTCCAGGTCCGAATATTTTGTAGACAAATCCTTCTAAGAGCGGGGAAGCTTTAATCAACCTTACAATACGAAGAACCTAAATAAGAATGAGTAATTACAAAGAGAATATGTATAATATAATATCCCATTACATGATAGTATAGAATAATGGCCTACTTGAAAATATGTGAATCCAGACATGTATAGTTGCGGTATTATGTGAATTGTAGTTCCAATTGCTAAAAGCAACTCAAATTTGTGTACTGAATGTTTGAAATATCCCTTCCATCCAAGGCACCATATTTTCATTAAAGCTTCGAAGTCGAGGAATATTGTGAAGGCAATCTATAAAATTTAAAGAAATATAAATATTTTAATACTTCAATAATAGACGACACTTATTTTAAACAACACACAGGCTACCACAATACGAAAAACACATTTTATATTAAACTTGAAATTATACATTTTCCATAAATACTTACTTCAATATAATAGTATTTTTCGTAGAAGAATTCTCGTGGGTTGTCATCATGCTTGAAATCCATTGTAGCTGTTATTATCCCATTGGCTAACACAACACCCATGACTAAGAGACGAAAGTATGCAGATTGAAGCAGTTTGTGTAACATCTCTGGTGCAGTTCCTAGAAATACAGTTACATACTAAATATTTATTTAAATTATGACTAAATTACACTGAAAAAGTGTAAGGTGCTTTAGGACTGCCTTGTGAGACGTAAAGTAGCAGCCTGACATTTTTTATTTTGTTATGTATGCAATATTACCTGAATGTTTATTCTCATCTATTGTAACCAATTTCCAGCCGTTATCATCGCCAGTAAAGAACTGTGTAGTACTGCCTTTAGTAATGGGATTTCTTACACCCCACATTTGTTGGAACTGAACTCTTATCTCATTAAATGTTTCCGTGATCACAGCTATGAAAACGTTTTTGACCAGCCAGGCTAGGAAGAATATCATAGTACTGTAACGAAAATAAAAGTCACTTTTTATGGTACACTACATTCACATATATCTACAATTAATGATACATTTATGGTGAAACTACAACCCTTTTGTTTTCAATAACTAGCGGTCCGCCCCGGCTTCGCCTATGTTACACATATAGTCTAAAGCCTTTCTCAATAAATGGGCTATCTAGGACTGAAAGAATCTTTTAAAACGGACCAGTAGCTCTTGAGATTAGCACGTTCAAAAAAACAAACAAACTCTTCAGCTTTAAAACATTAGTATAGACAAAAATATAATAAGAAAAATTTTATGTGGACATCCACAAAAAAGAAACAAAAACAAAGTTTGGCAATTATGGTAAAAATCCTCGAGAACTCTCCTAAAGTACAACTTTTTGCTGGTGATTAATATTCATTTTTAAGGCTGTATATGAGGTACATAAACATGATATGTTTTAGCAACATTTATTGTATTGTTGATCAAGACTTACTATCAATTTCATCCTCTAATAGCAGATATTTCAAGAAAAATAACAAGAAATAAAACTAATAACAAGAATTCTGATCGCAAAAAATTCTACACAAACCTGAAGTAAAGTGCTGATCTCCATGTTGGTAAAGAATCAATTGCCCTGTACATAATAAACACCCAGCCTTCCTGAGAAGACGCTTGATAGACAGTGAACAAACTGGTAGCTGAAAAAACATTAAAGCCAGATTAATTTAGTGTGTCACATGCAAGAGCAGATAAATCGTAAAATTAGTTAAGCTTACCAAATTCTTCAAATCCATTAAATCCCATAATATATTTTGACAAGTGTAATTTTATACATTTCATCCCTTTTGAACACTGATACCCAGAGTTCGGTTCTGGAGAACAAAATGTATCAGGTATTGCTAGAGAGTTGATTGTTATCTCACTGAAATAAATATAAATTTTTCATTAGATACTGAACTATATTCCAATCATGCAATTGTAATAAAAAAAAATTCAGAGTTCACTCACTTTGGATTAGTATCATTCCTTACACAGTGATGTGTTAATTCACCAAAAAACTGAACACCCAATAAACTATATAATGACATGAAAAATAAGAAAAATAGAGTAACATTGTATATTTGTTGGCTTGATCTCCTGCAAACCAAAAATAATGTTTGTTATTTACTTGTTAAGTTAGTTGCAAAGTAGAAATATACAAACATAGAAACATTTACTCACTTGAAAATTTGATTAATTCTTGACTTTGGCATGGAGAATTTTAAGAAAACCCTTAAAAATCTTATCATAATAAGAGGCCTTGGTGCTCTTAAAATACTTAAATAACTATATCTTGGCACAATTCCAGTCAGCTCAAACATTTGAAGTAACACGGATACCCACAGAAAAAAAACCATAGAGGCATCAAATTGGCACCAATGATCTTTTAAATAGGCAACATCACCCTAAAACGAAACGAATACCTATAATTACTCAATCATAAATATAGTACCCTATACAATATTTATTATTATTTTATACATTGTAAATGGAATTTGAAGTCAAAATGATTTCCTGCATGCTCATCTGGTCTAACATCAACCTATAGATTTTAAGGCTGAGGTCCTCACCCCTAAGCCAGCACTATGAGAAAGTTGAAGAAGGTTAATAGAAAAAGATACAAACCCTTAAAATACCTCGTATATGCATTTTGGCTATCATTTCAGCAGTAAATAAAAGTGTTACAGAACAATCCACTGCAAATGTGACTGTCTGCATATATGGATATTTTTCAAATGTTTTTGGTGTATTGAGGGATACTGACATTAAGCTCAAAAGAGCACAAAACCTTAATATTCTTCGAACCCATAACTGAAAAAATAATCAAGAATATTAATGATAAATTCTAGTGAATTCAAAAGATAAAACAATTAAAATTTATTTACAATTGATCAAAAATTAAACATTTGGTTTTGTAATTACTTGCTTAAACCAACTTAAATAAATAAAGCTCTGTTTCAAACATGTAAAATTAAATCTATATCTATACTAATATTGTAAAGAGGAAAGATTTGATTTTTTGTTTGTTTGTTTGAAATGCTCCGAAACTACTGGACGGATTTAAAAAAATATTTCACCATTAGAAAGCTGCAACTTCCTTGAGTTGGCTATAAATGTACCACAAGCAAAGCCAGGGCGAACTGATAGTTAAAAATAGACTACTAATTTTTATAATAAGCAAGTGTTTTTTATTTTTCAATTGAAAAAACCTAATCAAAATGTGTTCTCAAATATAATTTAGATTGTTGATTATTGACATAAATAATAGTTTATATGCTCAAACTCTGTAATAATTTATAATTTTTTACCTTGTTCACCCATTCTATATCAGCACTTTCATTTAATGATTCTTCTGGGCCATAATCAGCCAAAACTGGCTCGCCCTTAAGGCTTTGTTTTCTTCCTAACATTTTTATATTTTTGAAAATAATTTTTGTGGTTTTAGATTTACGTCTTATATCAAAAATCCACTTCCTTTAGAGAGGTATAATAGTTATCACTACAGACACAGTTATATTTCCAACGGTGCATAATTTTAATTTTTGAACAAATTAATAAAAAACTGATGATTTAATAAGATTTATAGCTTTATAAAAATGAAATTTATAGCTTTTGGTTGGGCTGTATTTTTATGATTGATATTTGAAATTTGAAACAAACCGAATGAAAGTTTAAAACAGCTGATGATAAAATCAATTGACATGTTATTGATTTTCCTTGGCCTGCGTTCATGAACATAACCACAAGTACTGTATCAATATTTTTGAATTGGTTCATATATATCATATTCATAGATTATTTGTAATTTTAATTGATGAACATATTTACAGCAATTGATAAACATATTTCATAATGATTGAACCGATGCATGCATTAGTGGTGAAAATGGTTGCTCGGGGCCTAATTTCAATGTATCATTGACTAAAAAACTACTGAGTTTACCGTCTATGGATAGTGGCTACTGTCTACTGGTAACCAGGCAACGGTTTGTTTACCTCCGAACTCTGAAGTTGTAACTTTTAAGTTCAAAATACATTAATTTAACTGTAGGCAGAAATAAATATTTACAATAGATTTTTACTTAACAGTGATAGATTGCATAGAATTAAGGATAAGAATTGAAAAAACATATATTTTAACATAATGTTTATATACATGAGTAAAAAAGTAAGGGATGTGAACTATTAAACTCTCGCTATGTACTATTTTATATTTTATTTTTGTTTCTGCTATTATGTATGTATTTCGATTACTTTTATATCTAAAAATCTTTAACATTTTCCAGATTGCTATCCCAAAGCAGTCAAATGTAACGTGTTTATCATGGAATCAATCTTCTGGATATATTGCTGTAGGTGGAGAAGATGGAATGCTAAAAGTTTTAAAGTTAGAATCAGGTGAGCTTAAAAAAATTTATCATACCAATGGCATCAATTAAATACAAATAAACTATGAATATAATATATAATAACCAATTTGAAATTATTTTGAACTCAACTAATTGTTTTTTACAAACAATAAAATTATTTAAAAGTGAACTAAGAGTGACTATTATAAAAACACTAAGATCAATATAATGGCTGAAGTTTCTGCAATGGTATTAATAACATAATTTTGTGCACTTATTTTAAGAAATATTCCAATAAAAACTTAGACTTAGTATCATAAAAAATTTCAGGAGGTGGAGGGAATTTATCTATGAATTTAAGTCTAGATGGACATACTGGACGTGTTTGTGTTGCAATATGGAATGAAATTTTTCAAAAACTTACAACTAGCGATGAGCATGGAGTCATTATTGTTTGGATGTTGTATAAGGTAAATTTCTATTACTTCTTGACCTGTACATAATAAACAGCTCTGTTTACATTTTTTTTCTAACTGATATCTAATATCCTAATCAAAGTGGAGACAAATCCCACACGCTAATGAATTAGTTAATTTTCATAATTGTAGGGTTCCTGGTATGAGGAAATGATAAATAATAGGAATAAATCAACAGTGAGTGGAATGGCCTGGGGATCAGATGGCCAAAAAATATGTATAGCCTATGAAGATGGTAAGACTTTCAAATAAGAATCAATTAGTGTAATTAACCTTAAATGTTCTATATATTATGTGTGCCTTCACACACATTAAAAAACTATTCCCCATACAGTAAAGTTATATAAGTAATATATAACTATGTAATTATAACATTTTAACTTTTTTCAGGAGCTGTTATTGTAGGCTCAGTTGATGGATCAAGAGTTTGGGGTAAAGATATAAAAGGTCCAGGTCTCAATGCTGTGCAATGGTCACCAGATAACTCAACTTTATTATTTGCATTATCTAATGGAGAATTGCACCTTTATGATGATCAAGGAAACTTTATTGTAAGTTTTGAACTGAAATTGTTTTATATACAATTTTAGTGTAAAATTTATTATCAATTATCATTTATTATTAACTCTATTCTATTGACTTTTCTATAATATACCTACTAACATTACAAATGCGAACGCCTAAACCACTGAACTAATTTGGATGAAAACTGGTAAAGAAGTATTTTGAAAAAGGATGTTGGATAGTTTTTTTTCTCAGAAATCCCATTGGAACGAGAACTATGTGAGGTAATCCCCGAGACGAAGGAAAATATAGACAATGTTACCTTCATTACACTGGCAAAAAACTAGTATTAAATAAAACCATTCATATCCATAATATTAAAGTAAATATTCTATAATATATGCATGCAAGTATAATATATGCATTCCTGAAAGATAAGCTATCAAGGATACAATTTTATTTTATTATAGGATTATTTTATTGTGGGAGTCGAGCACGCTTCGGCACGAATTGGGCCAGCTCGCACCGGGGAAGTACCACACCCCCACAGAAAACCGGTGTGAAATAATAGCTTGCTATTGTGTTTCGTACGGTGAGTGGGGGAGCCGGAGGCCCATATCCTTTTCCTTACCTTTCCCAGTCCTTTCCTTTATTCCTCTCATCAATCCTTTCCCATTCCCTTCCCAATTAAAGTCGGCAGTCCATTTGTAGAGGCGAAAGGTCTGCAATTGACCATACGCCTCTCCAAATGTTCATGGGCGGTGGTAGCGCTTACCATCAGGCGACCCATCAGCTCCATTGCCGACTATGACATAAAAAAAAAAAAAACAATGTACAAATATCTATGCATGGATCTGCTAACTATAATTTTGTGTATATTTTTAGATGCCAATTGCATCTAATAGTGCTTCTAATGGAATGGACATAGTGGCAATGGACTGGTTTTCAGGAAAGGCACCAATTAATAGACCTGTACTTCTGATTTGCTATAAAAGTGGCCTGATGTTGTTGATGAAAACTTGTACTGAAGAGGGTATGTGTGTACCATAATGCTGATGTGGTGATATTATAACCCCGCCATACTCTGTACTCTGCATAACAGAGCTAAATGTACTTTGATACAGTTACTTCAATTGGATTCTTCCTTTTCCTGGCTAGACCTAATTTTTTATTTAAAATTCATAATTTCAAGAGTTTTCCTACCATTCTGAAGTGTACTGTTGAATGTCTTAATTTTTATTCTCTTTTAGAAAGTGTAATGGTAGAAACAAATATGAAGATAATTGATTGTCATTGGAATCATAATGGAACAGTCATTGCTGTAGCTGGGTGCACACAAGATCAGGCCAATGTTGTACAATTTTTCAATGCTTATGGCGAGGTATGCCTACATATACGAAATAACATAATTTGATTGGTCGACATTTTAGTATAGAAAATGGAATTTTAAGATATGATCTATTGTTCATCTTTAAACAAGGATTTAATTTATATGCATTTGTGATTGACTCTCTTAAGCTCTTTGTAATGTGTAAAGAATGTTTTTTTCAAAATTTTAAATTTTCAAGCATTCTACAGTGTACATTAAGCTGTTAAATCTTTGAGATCACTATGTGTCACTTGAGTAATAAAATATGTAGGATAACGTAAAATGTGTGTTGTATATTACACATACAGATGTATAGAATTCCAAAACCGCATTAAATATATTGCTTTTTTTTTTAACTTATTTTTAGCATATCAGAACGCTCAGAGTGCCAGGAGGTGCAATGCGTTCATTGTCTTGGGAACATCATTCGTTAAGACTTGCGATTGCGGTTGACTCGTTTATTTACTTTGCAAATGTGAAACCAGATCACAAGTATGCTTTTTATGGGAACACACTTGCCATTGTGTCGGGGACGGAAACCGTAACGTTTTGGGATACAGTTACACACCAGGTTATACATATTTGTGATTGCTTTCTTCCTGTTACAATTCAGAAATTCATCTTAAAAATATCTGTTTTTTTTTATTTGTTTTGTTTAGACTTGCCCAGTTCTAGTCTGTTTTAGCCTTTAAAATAATCGCTTCACGATTATAACTTAAATATGTGTTATTATATATGGATTCACATTTTTCTACATTGTAATTATGACTGTATAAAGTAATGGATGCATTTCAGTCATGGTTAAATCATATACCTGATGTCAGTGACATGTGTGGTGTGGACGAATATTGCATTATAGCCACCTCAGATTCATTAATAATTTTGAATCAACAAGGCATTCAGTGTGATGGTGAGTTATTGACAAGTTTTATTATTTATTAAGTAATAAATTTAATTATTTCTTCCGTTCTTTGAAGTGTGATATATAATTTTAAAGCAGTGATTAGCTATAATGTAGGTTACTGAAATGAATTACAAGAAGGCTACTGTGACGCTAAAAAACTCTGATAAATGGTTTATGCTTATTTCAGCCAAAACAATTTCAATACCCATATCTTACGTAGCTATAAACAGCAAAGCAATCGCCGTAGCTGCTTCCAAGGAGACATTTTTAATATGGAGATTCTCAACACCGACTCGACCCCGTGAGTATATAATTAAGTAATGTATATTTTTGTGACCTCCTCAATCCCTGAAAGTGGAAATTAAAGAGACTTTTTTTCAATGTCATATTACTTTCACAGGTATCACAGAACAATTTTACCATCCAGATGGGTCGACAGTAACATCTGGAGAAGCCGGTTTCCATGACGACACTATTTGTTGTATATCTTGTTCAGATAGTCATTTACTAATTGGAAGGGATTCTGGCACAATCCTGCTCTTCTCATTGGTTAACTTTAAAAAAATTACCCAGATCAATATGAACACTAAACCTTACAAAATGGGATTGAATTCTAATTCAAGGTACATAGTTGTATTATTATCAACTGAAAATTTCATAATCGGTTATTTATAGCTAAAACACTAAACGCAACTTATTGTATACGCCTATTTGGTGCCGTGAAGAAGTCTTCATGAAAGTATTGAAGAACCGCTGAAAAATGTTAGGGTGGTACAAAACAGAAATCGCTTCTTTACTTTCGTTATGGCGGCCTTTGAAACGTCGGAAGTGTATGGCCAATATCTTCCGTGGACGACTCAATGATAATTAATAGCTTAGTCTACTGACTAATATTTTGTTTTTCGTTGAAATAATGGGGTGTCCACTACACGGAAAATTTGTGCAATACGCTCCTGACCATTTAAAGTAGGTTAAAATCGAGTCTAATGGAGTCGTTTACATACAAATATGTAGGTGAAACTAATAAAAGCATGTTTAAAAAAAAACATTCTAAATCTGTACACAAACTTTTAGTATCTGTCTAGTAATAACAGTTTTAATCAATTGATAATCTTCCAGCAAATTCTTCATAATAGACCAGCCGGGGTGCCTCTACATACTCGACACGGACATGTCTAATAACATTAGTATAGGGCAGTCCGTGCGTAAGGACGTATGGAGCGCGCTATGGGCGGCGGACAACGCGCAGATGCTGGCCGTCGCGGAGAAGGCCAGGCTATACGTGATGCGCGACCTGGAGCCCGAGGAACCGCTCACGATGCAGGGCTATTTGTGTGCTTTTAAAGTAACTTGACTCACAATCGCCTATTAATGTTTTTACATTATTTGTCCCTCATTTTAATCGCACTGTGTTATAAAAAATATTTAGTATCTATTTCAATAACTGTATTTTTGCAACAAAACTGCTTGAGTTAATTCCATAACTCCGTGAGTTATTCAACCGCTTGAGGTGATTCTCTGTATTTCATAGGGAAATGATGTCATTTGGTCTCATTTTAAAATTTGTACTAGTCTCTCCTCAGCGATGTCGG
>NC_052102.1:5905300-5912315 GCF_012273895.1 Zerene cesonia | reverse complement strand
TCTCTGTATTTCATAGGGAAATGATGTCATTTGGTCTCATTTTAAAATTTGTACTAGTCTCTCCTCAGCGATGTCGGTAATTTTTTTGTAGAAATAATTGTTTTTATAGCAAATTCAAGTAGGAATGATAAATATATATATATATACTTTTCTTTTGTTTCTAAGGAATTAGAAATTACGACGGCATTACTGGATAACATGACAGATAAATGTACTCCCCAACATATCGTCCGTGTTGAAGTAAAATCATTGAGAGATACTCGACAATTGATAGAGAAAGTTGGCTTAAAGGAAGCGGAAAATTTTATCAAGGATAATCCTCACCCTAAATTATGGTAAATATGGTATCAATTATTATCTCGTTTGCTGATGTTTCTTTTTTTATTTCAAGTTGATTGTAGTATTTTATTGATGTTTAATAAGTTGTTGATATCGACATAACTCTTTATAAGACCGCCTTACACGTAGACGAAGTACCTAATGAAAGTAATAATAATCTTAATAAAAAAAAAAATTACAATTCGCTGATAATTAATTAAATTGCCTGTAATATTTTAAGTGATATGATTCACAATGTGTTTTTTTTTATTTATATTCTAGGCTCTTGTTAGCTGAAGCTGCACTTAAAAATTTTGAGGCTGATTCTGCTTTAGAGACCGCAGAAGCAGCTTTTGTGAGAAGGAATGATTATGCTGGTATTCGATTCGTATCAAGGCTTAAAGCGTTACATTCTAACGCGCTTAAGAGAGCGGAAATCCTCGCTTATTTCAAAGATTTCGACGGAGCCGAGAAAATATATAATAATGAGGACCGGCGGTAAATAACTATAAATTCATGATACATCAATGATCTTTTAAATCTTAAAACTGATTTGAATTTTATATGAATGTTTATTTGCAGAGATTTAGCTATTGCGTTAAGAAAACGACTAGGACATTGGTTTCGTGTCGTCGAATTAATGAAAATGTCTGTTACTACGACTGAGTCTCAAGTGAAGCAAGTGTACAATAATATCGGAGATTACTATATCGATAGACAAAATTGGTAAGAAATGTATTTCCTTTTTCTTAAAATATCAATAAATTATCGATATACATGTATATTATAAAAGGTTTTCTAAAATCCAGGGCTGGAGCGATTGAATATTACAATATGTCGAATAATACTGAAGGGCTAAAGAAGTGTTATATGGCGATGGAGGACAGTGCATCATTAGCTAAGCTGTGCTTAACATCGCCCAGAACTGCGAAGGTACGAAACCTTACTCGCATAAAAATTACGAGGTCAGCTATATGTGTAATGCAACCGATTCCGATTTATCTTTAATATTATGTAATGGACAATGTGCATTTGTAGTTGTTATGCATGTGATCTTTGACAATACGAATATTTATTTTTCACAAACGCATACATTTTTGCAGGCCGACTCTAGTCTAGTGAAACAAAACATTTTAGAGGAAAGAATAGATATTAATCACGAACCATCAATATTACGAATCACACAATTAAAGGAGAGTGGCAGAATGTTACAGGCTGCGGCTATGGCCTTTCAGGTATTGGCTGTTTCGATTTCTAATCAAACTTACAAATAATTAGCTATGAGATTTGTATATAATAGATATATAATATGCTGTATTCAAAAATATCTAATGTCTATTTCAGTTGGCAAACATTGAAGCTTCTAGAAATAGTTCACCATGGAAAATTAAAAAACTCTATGTTCTAGCTGGACATATGTATAGCCATAGCTCTGTTGGTAAGATATAAGTAAAATATAAGAAGATTTTGTCATTTTTTCGTCTATTTATTTCAGATAAATACCTCTACATCAGGTTTTCTCTACGTAAAATTATGCAATGTATGTGACAGTGCAGATTATGTTTACATTATGACGTGATCTCTCGTTATATCGTATTATATTTTTAATAATTGAACAGGGACGCCATTTTGTCCAGTAACCAGTCATAAGACTCAAATTCGCGCTTATAGTATCGGTATCTGTTAACGTAACTAGTTCAATGAATCGAAAGTTGAATGTAGTGGTCCACCAGAGGGAGCCAAGAGCCGCGACGCGATGCGCAGCTACCGGCTGGCGAGCGCGCAGCACTGGGCGTGCCTCGCCGTGTCGCGGGCGCGCGCGCAGCCGTTCCGCGCCGACGCGGCCCTGCGCGCCGCCGCGCGACTCGCCGCCACCATGCAGGACTTGCACGAAGCACAACATCTGCAGGTTTGCTTTATTCTTCATTGAGTTTTTTTACGTGATGTACTAGCTATAAAGAATACTTAACACAGGTCGTTCATCAAATTCGTTCATTGCTCAGTAACGAACACATTATTTTAATCATAATATTAACTTAGCGTGGTAAATTGGCACTGAATAATTTATATGTTTTCGACGGATGTCGCTGAGTCGACACTATACACCCGAGTAGATTTTGCTTATATATATGTATACTGATATTTTGTAGGTTTGTTCCAGTTCACTGGATTGTCCAGATTATCTTATTCCGATCTACCTTTATTTTCCTTTGCAATTCATCTTCTTTTTTCTTATAATACCATACCATGGCGTAGATGAGTGTAATCTTTTAATTTCGGCCCCTCTAGGTACGTGCTTTCCAAAATCGTAGCATTTAAATATTTGATTTTGATCTCTCTGAATCTGATTATTGGTTTTATTCATTGAAGGGTTTTGAAAATAAATGCAATGTTTGTTATATTTACTACATAATATCTTATTATTTTACAGGCATGGTGCGCCATAGCAGCGATAGCTTTACAAGCCAGAGCATTCGATTTATGCTCAAAGGCATTTATAAAATTAGAAGCTCTTGAAGTAAGTATATTGAATTCATAAAAGTGTACTACAAAATTTGTACTTCGTGTATTTTCTTCGAAGAAAAGGCACTTTGACTTTTTTACGTTTTTTGCGACTTTAGAGGCGTAGATCTCGTCAATGTTTTAGAAAAAAGAACCTATTTTTTAAAGACCTATCCAATGACACGTAATGACGAATTCATAAAATTATTTTGCGTCGATATTTGTATCTTATGTGTATGTGTACCTATTTATCCGTATCTACATTTATTTTAATATGCACAGTCCCCCAACTTTTGTCAAATAAAATGTTGCCTATAAGTTAAACAATGATATTGATCTATCACCATATAAATTTTGTCAAAATCTGTCCAGTGGTTATTACGTGACTGACGCACAAATAAAACAAAATTACTTACCATTCTTTTGGGGTTTATAATACACACATATTGCAAAGCAATCATTATTTTTAAAAATATTTAATGTACAGGCATGGTCTGGTTACTGTTTTATTAGGTATATAATATATATAGATGTGGTTGAATTTCTAGGAAGGTTGTGACGAAAATACATTTTACACTAACCTTTATTATTTCAGCCTCAGACATTTGAAATTTTAGCAATTGAAATATTTACGAGGTCCAAGCCAAAAGACGCTAAAGGCAACAAGATAGAATGTCCTAATTGCCAGTTTGGCATGCAAGATTGGTAAGGATCAAAACATTTTCTGAGAATTTATAAGGAAATAATTATTATTCTTTGTCATCTTTATATAAATACATGTACATATGTACAAGCATATATTATGGAAATTGCTCAAAATAATTAATTGAAATCTATCTTTTATAAAGGATGGTTGTGTGTCCTGGATGTGCTACCGAATTCCCGGGGTGTGCCGTAACTGGGCGTCCATTAATTGCGCCGCATACTGTATGGACATGTACGAAATGTGATGCTAAAGCCCAACAACATGAACTTGTACTTAGGCATTCTTGTCCAACCTGCCATACTCAATTAACATAAAATAAATACAAATAAAAAATAAGCAAAACATTATTTATTAAATATTTCCCACCACTGTTTATCTCTGATATTGCTGCATGAATCATGTATCACCTGACTAGATAATTTCTCTAAGATATATAACAAGGACAAATGCTTTAAGAATATTGTAAACACAGTTATTCATAGGAACAGATAAGATACTCAAAATGCTATCTCAAAAAATGTATATTACAAATGAATTGAACAGAATTTTAAATCACACATTCAACAGCTATTATTAAACCCTTAATCACAAATCTTTCAAATTCTAAAAATACTAACATTAATTACAGTATCATACATACAGATATTTTATATTATCATTCTACTGATGTTTGTAATGTTGAGTTTTAGTTTGTAACCTCAATTAATTAATATAAAAATATTTTGCATTTATAGTCAGAAATTTTTTTGTGAATAGGGAGCAAGTACAATTTGCAACAATATTATTTTACGCTTGTTTATATTATAGAGTGAAATATCTGACAGTAATGTTCACTAAAACAAAATTACTTAAAAGAAATGTTTGTATTGGTATTACTGACCAAAATTATTAGCTGGCATTTCCATTTTGGAAAATTGCAGAGTATTGTCAATGATTTGGAATAGTTCTGGTGGCTGTGGAATTCTTCCTGTCTCCAATTTTGACCATAATGGAATATTATTTAGCGAGATTTCAAATGCACCAGATGACACTAATTGTCCTTCAATCATGTTAGCCATGAAAAACATCATCATACAGGCATATAGCTTGTTTTCAAGGCACCAGCTCCACCAGGACGGCTGTGGTTTATTTAACCATGCAAATATGTTGACACCACTTAAAATACACATTATAACAATCATCTTAGCAAAACCCTGAAACAAGTATCACTAGCATTAATATGTGATTTAACAACTTTATCATTTTAAAGAATAGAATTTTATATGTGATAACAATTTGCATCCACCACATAATATTTATATATGATTGTGATGAAAACAAGGCAAAAATCCTATCTAAATTGTAAATGTAAAATGACATAAAATTTTTAATATTTCATTATTTTTGATATTTTCAATACTAAAAGTAGTTGAGAGACTTATTTGTTTGAATGCACTAATATTAAGAATTCCTATAATGTGCCTCAAGTAATGCTAGAATTGACCACTAGTATAGTATAAATTAAAGAGGTATTTAATTGATATGAAATGTGCTATACCAAATTGTAAAAAAAATACTTACAATTAATCTTGATAAGTACATATTTAAGCCAGGAGGATCGTAATTAGCTCCGAGAACTGAGATTTCAGGATACTTTTGTTGTATTATACCTGCATAATCTTCAAATACTTTTCTGTAGCCACAAGAATAACTGTAACAAAATATGAGTATTTTTCTAACTGTGTCCGTCTCTTTTCAAGCCTAAACCACTGAACTGAATTTGATGAAATATGTTAGTCATGTATAAGGGCAGTTTGAAACTCGAGAAGGAACATGGGGATAGTTTTTATCTCAGAATTCTCACGGGAATAGGAATCAAGTGGCCATAACCTCGGGACTATGACTTTACATTCGCCTATGCGGGCGAAACGGCGGTCAGAAATTTAGTTAGTTATAATCCAAGTTTTTAGACAAGTTAATTAAATCAATGTTAACTTATGAGTGCACAGTTTAAATAAAAAAAATAGGTGCCATTTAAGAACCATAAATAAGTAAACAAACCAATAATAAATATTCATTATATGACCCATTCCTTGGCCTATTTTAGAAATACTTTCAGCGTCATTCTCATTTGCTAGGACGAAGTTATCAGTTGATATTAACACACACAAAATTAAACTTGTAACGAAGAAGATAAAGCAGCCGTTAATAGATGCAGACATAGTGTTATAGTTGTGTAATAATTTTTCGATAGATTTTATTATGAAGCACTTCTAAAAAATCGACAATTTATTCCAGAACTCTGAAAAACTTGCAATAGTGATAGACGATACAACGTTGTTAATTATTAAATGACAAGACTGACGATTGGAACTGACATAATATAAATGACAGAAGAACGCAGATTAAAGAACTTGTTACTCAGTAGTATCGCGCGCCACAAAAGAGGTCCACGGCGTAGTGCGTGTGTGGCAGAGTACATACATCCAAATTGCATATCACTTTTACATATTCTAGAATAAGACTGTGATGTGTGAAGTAATTTCCTGGCTCCCGATTGTCATGAGTACAGCCTTACTGTCCGATAGAATCCCTGATCACAAAGTTTGTGACATTCCTTTTGTTGAGGAATATTGAAAGAATAGAAAAAATTCGATCACGAGGCGGGATTTGAACCCGCGTCTTTTTGCTACGATTTGCGGGTTTAAATTCCGCCTCTAGATCGATTTTTTTCTATTCCTTCAAAATTCCTCATTTATAAAGCATTTCAATGATATAAAACTGAAAATTAAATGCCTTTTGATTATTTCCGAAGCTGCAAGTAATATTCCTAGACATTCAGCCTGAAAGAATTCTAGGGTCACAGAGAATGTAAGATTTTGATGTTAAGGCCCTCAGAGAAGAGTAAGTCTTCAACGCTTTTGTGTTCTTAACGTGTATTCACGAAATTGTATCTTATATTTCTTATTAAAGAGGATGTTACTTAGGAATGTTATCAGTTATGGCCAGCAGATAAGTCAGGATATTGTTGTATGCTGTAGGCATCGGTCTTCACAGGTTTTGTGTTTTTAACATTACAGCTGTAGCTAGAGCCTTTTGTCATATAAAAAGAGGAAGGGTTGAGCTCTCAATGCTATTTAGCTACTCATCCTGCAAGTGATTGCTAAATAGGCAAGTCTTTGGAATCTTTACAGTTTGCTTGCAGAAATCAATTTCCCAGTCCTTGGTCACCAAGCTACAGAGACGTATGGCAGCATTGGTCTTATGACAGTTTTGTAGTACCACGTTGTCATTTTCGGGGAAAGACCCCATTTATTGCCGATCATTTTGTAATACTGCCAAAAAAGGAATGCTTGTTTTTGATCTTATTCTCAAGATGTTCCAGTTAAGTTTGTCGTCCCAGAGATAAGTATTACGAGATCATTTGCATATCCAATGGTATGGAATTTGTTTTTATTATGCGTACTGATCAAGTCATTTAACACGGTAGTTTTTTTTTTTTTTTTTTTT
>NC_052102.1:5871183-5904300 GCF_012273895.1 Zerene cesonia | reverse complement strand
ATTTTTCAATTTATCTGCGCATGTAGATAACATCACCACTGCTTAAACGGTGAAGGAAAACATCGTGAGGAAACCAGCATGTCCAAGAATTAAAAGTTCGACGGCATCTGCCAACCCGCACTTGGCCAGCGTGGTGGATTATGGCCTGAACTCTCATAGGAGGCCTGTGTCCCAGTAGTGGGAACATATATGGGCTGATGATGATGATGATGATGATGATACTAACGCCATAGACTTCTTTCGTGCACTCTACGACTAATGTGAGCTGTCCAACTGTCAGCTGCCAAATTATTTGAACGATATATTCATATAGGTATCTGTCAACATTGAAAATTTAAAAATCATTTATCACCGCTAAATTCTTATAAATATAGTGTAGAGCTATACATTACAGATATAAAAAGTTAAAAGAAACTTATTAGCTGTGCACTTGAAATTTGTTTGTACTTTAATATAGGTAAATAGTTATTTTACACACAACGAATACTGTAAAAGTAAATTTGCAGAAAAACAACAATTTTATTCATATTTATTATTCTTATGATAGGAAGAAGTATCACATAGGTATAACATAATTTCGACATGCCACATAGTCACTGCCATGGTGAGCATGATCATGATCATGGGAATCCTGCAGAGTTGGGATTTCAATATAATCTATATGCTAAAATTGATAAGGACAACTTGGAATGTTTGAATGAAACTGTTGATGGGTCTGGTAAAACGGTATTCAAACCATGGGAAAACCGACTTGATAGGACTGAGGTAAGTGTGATGTATAGAGTAATTAAAGTTGTGATAAAACTGTAAATGCAGTTTTGCAAGTTGCAAGCAATTGTTATTGCAATCATTTTAAAATTGTACAACTAAACAGTACGTAAAACTGGCAGAATTGCTATTACTCTCATTGTAATTGTATAGTTAAAAAAATAATTAAATAACCGAAATATACAACAACACTTTCTTTTCTGTTTTAGTTTGTAGAAAGTGATGCTGATGAAGAACTATTGTTTAACATTCCTTTCACAGGAAATGTTAAATTAAAGGGTATAATTATTTCTTCAGAAGATACAAATGCACATCCTTCAAAATTAAGATTGTAAGTTTGAAACAATTATATAATTTACATTTATGAATGTTCATTTTATCTGAATAATTAATATACCTACTTGTATTTTAGTAGTAAGTGATATCTAGTTATCCTCTCAAAAAAATGTTCATGCCTTACTATTATAATATTTTTGTTACTATAGAATTATATATTGTAGGTATAAAAATAAGCCAAACATGACTTTTGATGATGTAACTATGGAACCAGACCAGGTATTTGAATTACAAAAAGATAGTGAAGGGATTCTAGAGTATGCTCCAAAGTAAGTTATATTTATCAAATGGTACTGCATTTACAAAATTAATATTTATTTAAATGAAAGTGTGCATGTGGTGAATGGATGTTTGAATGGCAAAGTTTGGCATGTTGTGGGCAGTGTACACATAGAGTTTTAATAATTTATCAAATTGGAATAAAATGCTTTGATGGTGTTATTAGTCATCATCATCATCATCATCATCAGCCCATATATGTTCACACTGCTGGGACACAGGCCTCCTATGAGAGTTCAGGCCATAATCCACCACACTGGCCAAGTGTGTCGAACTTTTGGTTCTTGGACATGCTGGTTTCCTCAATGTTTTCCTTCACCATTTTAAGGTTTTATTAGTATTTTTACATAATCAGCATATAGAGAAACTTCAAGTTTTTTTGAACAGAAATAGGAATATATATGATTTTGAGAATGTTATTTCGAAACTTATAGTATTAAATACAAATTAGCATAGAACTGATCCTATTTTTAGTGGATTCACATAGAAAAAAAATTATAGTTCCTCTAATGGAGTTAAAGTTTAGTTTAAGGATAATATTGATTTAGTTAATTGAAATAGGTTTGATTGAATAGCATATATCTTTGTATTTTTAAACAGATTTTAATTTCTATACTAATAATATAAAGAGGTAACTAAAAGACGCGGGTTCGAATCCCGCCTGGTGATCAATTTTTTTCTATTCTTTTAAAATTCATCATTTATAAAGCATTTCAATGCTATTTAAACTAAAAATTAAATTTAACAAAGGCCGCATTCCATTGATACAATATTATAATCATTGAAATAATGTTTCATATTGGTTGTGATGGTTCTTAATCATCTAGGCTCATAAAACCGAAAGAGTTGAACAATCTCTGAATCTACTGAACCGATTTTAAATATCTCATTTTTATATAGGCTATATTTTTTTATTTTTATCCTGAATTAGGCTAAGCAATCAATTTAATTTTAAATTTCAGGATTGTTATATTTTCATCAGTGTCACATTTGACAATGCACTTTCCTAGTAATTTTGGAGCAGATAATACAAAAATTTTCTACATAGGACTAAAAGGGGAATGGACACCAGGTCATAAGCATGGAGTTACTATTTGTACTTATGAAGCGAGACCGAACCTAGATGATCATAAATTGAAACATTTGGACTCAGTAAGTAGGCACATTGAGTAGTGCTATTTCTAAAATAGCTAAGCTATTGTTTGCAATATTTAAGATTAAAATATTTAATAAATTAATATTTTGTAGCAAGTCTTTATTTTTATTTTGACCCAAAGAATAAGACATGGTATGAGAATTATCAATTATTGGTATTATATAATAGTAAATGAATCCCTTTATTTAACCTCAGAAAATATAGAATAACTATATTAGATAATGAGCCTATGTATATTATGTTGTATTTACATTTGGCGTTTTTATGTACCTAGTATCTACGTGCCTTCATGCTTGGACCGATTTTCATATGTTTTGGCATATGGATAAATTATTTCTAACTTAAAAACATTATCATAAACAAAAATTTGATACAATGAAATAGTGAACTTTGTGTTCGTTAATAGGTAAAGCTATGAATGAAAATAATATATGCGTAGATCCTCTATATGTATATATAAAAATAACCACTCTGTGGTAGAAACCTTACTTAGCTCTAAGTTTGATAGCGGATCTCCCGTGCCCCTTTCGTCCGCGTGGTTATGAACAGATACTATGAAGATAAATTTTTAAGTCAAACTTATTAGTCACTCTTGCAGTTTTGTTTAGAAAGTCGGCATTAATGATTAGAGTGGTAAGAGTTAAATTTTCATATGGAAACTAGAAAATTCAAGCTAGGTTTAGTTTTACAGCAAAGTATGGCTAATGTGCATTAGTCTTATGTAGTCAATTAATAGTCACTCGTTTCGGGGGTTTTCCCAATAGATCCCGTTCAGGATTCCGGGTTGAAAACTCCCTTATCTCATGCCATCACATTTCACCCCAATCGGTTACGTAGATGTGAAGAAAAACAGAGTTACTTTGACATTTACCTAGGCGTCTGTAACGCCTTTAATCCCCCCCTTTTGCAAAATCCGTTTGTAGCAAACTTCAATAACTCTTAAATATTTTTCTGTAAAATTTTAAGTAAATAAGAACTTTTATAACATTTGTACCCGCCCTTAATTACCCCTATTACAAAATTACTAGCAAAACTACTCCCCTATCTATATACCAAAATTTTAGTTTGTAGCACAAAAAATTAAGGGGCCTTGCATTAAAACGTGCGGAAGCCCTCAATCCTGCCTATTGCAAAATCCGTTCTTAGAGGACGTCTACTAACTGCAATGTATCTAGTAACTGCCTGCCAAAATTGAGCGGGCGAGTTTATAACACAGATTTTTTTTTTTTTTTATGTTACACTAGGCAATGGAGCTGGTGGGACGCCTGATGGTAAGCGCTACCACCGCTCATGAACATTTGTAGAGGCATAAGGTCCTTTGCAGACCTTACGCCTCTACAAATGCATTGCCGACTTTTTGGGAAGGGATTGAGTAAGGATTGGCGATAGGAATAAAGGAAAGGACTGGGAAGGGTAAGGAAAAGGATATGGGCCTCCGGCTCCTCCACTCACCGAACGAAACACAGCAGAATGCTATTTCACGCCGGTCTTCTGTGGGGGTGTGGTACTTCCCCGGTGCGAGCTGGCCCAATTCGTGCCGAAGCGTGCTCGACTACCACATACAAAGATTACTTTTGTATTTACGAAATTTGTAACCATTCGCTTTTATCTAACGGTCGATGAATGAAAAAAAAGAATAAGAGTATAATTTTAAAAACAGATTTTTGTCGGTTCGATTATCAACGTGAAAACGCTTTAACAATTCGGACAAATTAATGTATTATTTTATTGGTACAAGTAGGCAAATTTAATAAATAGGGAATCGGATAAAGATAAACACAAAACAATAGTTTTGATAAATATTTATTAAACTAGCAATAAGTTTTGACTTGTTTATTAAATACATTTTATGAACAAAGGCTGATATTAGGAAATATTTACAATTGTAAGTATTATTTAGATGTATATTTTATAGATATTAATAAATCTTTTAAGTAATAACATATATTGTAACTTTTAATAACATTGGTATTACTTAAATGCAAATTACAATTAATAAAGTTCTTATAAATTAAAGTAGCCAAGCCAGAATATAACTAAAAAGTAAGAACTGAGAACTTTCTCAACAATGTGTACCTATATATAACCTACCTACTACAATTTTATTAGTGGCAGTGATAATATAATCGTTATTATACGTCCTCTTTCACTTGAATGTCTCAAGCTCTATGGCAACAGAAAAGATCTATTCATAGAATATAACTATTTTTATTATACAGTGTAACTAAACTGCAAGTTATTCTTGCTTTTCGAAATCACCACGACAGATATTCACTATTTAATGTCGACGTCTACCACGGATGTTTCTTCTGAAGCTGGCTGGATTTCTCAATGGGTATCGTGTCCTTCGCACTACAGCATTGGGTACAGCTTCCACGCTGCTAGTTGGGTGCGCAAAGCCTGCTGCTACCCCTGGTCTTCGCCTCATACATACAGAACATCTGAAAAAACGATATTTTAGTCGAAGACTTCCTCGCTACATATCTATAGCAGGTACTATAGAAAGTTATACCGTCTTACTTTATTTTCTTTTATATATTATTATTGCAATAATTAGGTGAGAACTGAAGCAGTCAGATGCGTAAATTTTTATGTTATAAAAAGTAGTTAAGTAATAATAAAACTAACACAACCACCCAGCTTAATGCGTGGTACGTACTTTTATCTCTCCACAAGAACCATTCTTATGTAAACACACTAACATTAAAAAAATAACCGAATTAGTAGAGCCGTTCTTGAGTTATAATATTAGTAACACATACGGCGATTCATTTTTATTTATATATATTATCTATTTCTGACTAAGTGTACCTACTTATATATTTTAATAATTTAGCTAAAATCAAATGAATTTTATTGATATGTAGGAAGCTGCTTTGTACATACTTATATGAATAAAATTCACAGTATAAAATATTTTTACTAGATGTGAGTCGTTTACCTAAATGTATGAAAACTAGAAATGAAAGGCTCTCACCTGCTAACTTTAGATACTTGATCGAACTTAAGAGTTTGTTGCTCAGGACGTAAGAACATTCTGTTGTCATCTATAGTTGATAGCCAATACGAAACAGCAGTAGCGAAATAATTACACCTTCCGAGGCCATTGCATTCTATGAATGGTCGCGTTCTAAATTCACGGAGACACGATCCGGGGGATATTAAGCTTTGTCCCGCTGCATCTGGTCCTGCTGTATGCTGTTCAATACAAAAATTATAACAACGTTACGTCGTAAGTATAATATCCGTTTCAATATGTAAGATTTTTTATCGTTACTTCGGTGGTGCTTTTCATAACAAAAAGTATTTTACATGATACATTATCATCATTGTTTCTATCAATTTTACGTATCTAGTAGATAACATATTTGCTAAATAAAATAATTTTATTACTAGAAGCGCTTGATAATTGTTCTTTTACTTGTTACATATAGGATGGAATTTGGTAATGCGACCTAAAGGGGAAAATTATCTTTAAACCGTAGATAGAAAATTTTATTTTTTTGAAAAGGACGAAAACTATTTTAAAATTAAAAAAAAAAACGTTTCCCTAATAGGAATTAAGCCGACTAAGTTGTGTTAAAATTACACTTTGTACCTTAACGAACTTGATAAATCAAATTAATCTAGTGAAATCTTAAAATATTTTACAAAAAAATGGTATATAGCCTTATACATACAGTTATGTCTCATCTAATAAAGGAGTCTGCATTCTGCTAACTGATTTCATGGGTGTTACAATTGACCGTAACGATCGATGCAATAAAAGAAAATGGTGTTAAATTATTTTAACCGATTCCCGGGTGTGTTCAGTGAATTTTCGGATATATCTTTAATTTCAAAATAAGGAAATGTTTATTTAAACTAAAATTTTCTGTCTACAGTATTAAAGTACTAATCCTTCAGGTAGTATAACAAAATTCTACTCTGTATATTATTGTAGCCCTGACAACCAAAGAGAAATTATAGATATATACACATTTATTTATCGATAGATGATTAATAGGAATCAATAAATAAATAATCTTACCATCAAAAAGCTATATCCAACCCATAGCTCTTCCCACTCGTCTGGACAACTAGGTGGTGTGTTGCTTTGACTATGTAAAGCGATCGTTCTCGTAGAGGATTCACAAACTTGACATCTACAAAAAAAAAGTAATTAGTAGCAATTTTTTTTTGTAGAGAGATTAATAATCATCTAACATTTTTCATATTTCATTGAATTAGTTGGCTTTTCCTCGACTCCCTTCAATTTCCATCATCAGATTCTGACTTGATGAAAACGGCTCCACTTCCGGAGTATACTCTTTTTCGAACTAAATAATCAATTCTGAAATCGTTTCACAATTGGCGAATATGTGGTCTAACATACACAAAAACTACATACCTACAGATGAACATAGAACCTTCTTTTTCGTTTTGGAAGTCGGTTAAAAATACATAATGTGGTATTATTATATGTTTTTAGTCAGCTCAAATCGTACCTAGAAATATATGATCCCACGTCTCGGGCCATGATTGGTGTCATAGCCATCGGCATTGGTTCTGGTGTTGATAACCAAAAACTGTAGTCTTCCCTTTGAGCAAAATCACAAACATTATTAATATTACAGAACATAAACGGCATCGTAGAGAATTTACGGAGACAGCTGCCGGGAGCACCTGAAAACACATTGAATATGATATATTATGATTTATTGCGCTTTACAGCGTTGTTTTAAATAATATTGTTAAAATATTAAATACACATACCTAAATCTTGCCCATGAGCTTTGGCGTTAGCTACGATGTGAAGTAAAGAAAATCCATCCCATAGGGGTGAAGTACCCGGCGGGCACTGCGGTATCATTCTAGACTGTGAATGTACTGTAAAATAATATCCGCGAGATCTCGGTATTGGGGGTGGTGGAGCAGGTTGACCTTGAGGTCCAGGTGAACCACGTGCTCCTTGTAATCCAGACATTCCCTTTATACCAATTACACCTTGTTCACCCTGTGGGCCTGGATATCCAACAACACCAGCACTACCAATTTCTCCCGTTTCTCCCTTTAATCCTGGTAATCCATTTATTCCAAAATCACCTGGCATTCCTGGATTTCCAGGGCGACCATCAAATCCCACTGGACCAATGTCACCCTGTGGCCCAGGTTCTACATCTGAGGGAAGGACAGTATCACCTCTATCACCCTTCTTGCCTTTCAGTCCAGGATATCCTGGTAGTCCTGGCTCACCTTCATCACCCCATTCTCCCTTAATACCCTTTTCACCCTGTCGCCCAGGGATACCATTGCGCCCAAATTCTCCTGTGTCTCCACGTTCACCTTTTATTCCATAAAATCCTGGTAAACCAATTTGACCAGTTTCACCTTTAGGACTGATTGCAAATCCAGGTTCTCCTACGTCTCCTTTTATGCCAGTGTAACCAGGTAAACCTTCTATTCCACGTGGTCCAGGGATACCAGTATTACCGCGTTGTCCTGGCCATCCATCCATTCCTGTCATTCCCTTTGGTCCTTGGAAACTTAGTCCAGGTTGACCAGGTAAACCTGTGGGGCCGTCAATTCCATATTCTCCAGGTGCACCTTTTTGTCCCATGTTTCCTGGCCATCCAGGTAACCCATCTATGCCTGCTTTGCCTTTTTGCCCCCTTTCAGCATTAAATCCATCCAAACCAGGTAATCCAGGTGGACCCATATCACCCCTGTAACCTTTTAGGCCTGGCAAACCATCTTCTCCAAGTTCACCTTGAAGACCTACTTCCCCACGTTCACCTTTTAGACCTTTAAGACCGAAATATCCAGGTTCACCTACTAGCCCTCGTATACCAGCTTCACCCTCAAAACCCATATCTCCTATATCGCCCTTTGTTGCAGGAGAGTACGAAGAGGGGCCGATATCTCCTTGTTCTCCTTTTATACCAGGTTCTCCAATAATTCCTACAGGGCCAGGAAAACCAATGTCACCTGGTGTCCCGGGGAAGCCCATTCTTCCAGGCTCACCGTCCATTCCTCTTTCTCCTTTAATACCAGTTTTACCAAGAAGTCCTCTGGGCCCCAATATTCCTTTAGGACCGTTAGATCCATATCTTCCGGGAATACCTGGAAAGCCTGGGTATCCCTTATCTCCGGTTTCCCCTACAATTCCTTCAACGCCATTATCACCAATTTCTCCTTTTCTGCCTTTGAGTCCGGGTAATCCAAATATACCTTGATCACCTCTCTGTCCTTTTACCCCATCGTAGCCTCTTATATCCAAGCCTCTTTTACCTTGTTCACCTTTTTCACCACTTAAACCTGGTAAACCTGGTCTACCGGGTATACCATCAAGGCCGCGATCTCCTAAATCACCTTTCGCTGCAGCAACAGCGTCATCTCCTCTCATGCCTTTTAAACCAACAAAGCCAATGTCCCCAATTTCTCCTTTGGTACCAGACCATCCGTCTACACCAACTAGTCCAGGCATGCCAACATTACCCATCATTCCTTTAGAACCTGGGGAACCCGGTAATCCGATTCTTCCTGGAGTACCAACAGCACCTGGACTTCCAGACTCTCCTCGGTCTCCTAATTCGCCAGGACTTCCCGGTCTGCCCATCAATCCTGGAAAACCTGGAAAACCTATTTGACCGCGTTCACCAGTTGTTCCTCTTGAACCGATAGGTCCAGTTTCACCTTTCACGCCTTTTTCACCATCATCTCCTTTCAGACCAGGATATCCTGGGAGACCGGGAAGTCCAATGGGTCCAATACCACCTATTAAGCCTGGTTGACCTGGCATACCCTGAGCTCCTTGCCTTTCTATTCCTGGAAAACCTTTACGGCCCTGTAAGTTAAAAAAACCACCATGCATTATATTATAACTCAATGAAAAGAATAATTAGAACGCAGAAATTGTATAACTGTGAATAATATCAAAGTTATAAGAATATGACACATTTGCGAAAATAACATTGGTATTTAATGTAATTTCTTTTCTCAATACTCTACTCTCCATTATCGATATATGAGAGTTAAAAAAACAACAAAGCGGTTTTACAGTCCCCGTTAATGATTAATGATGAATAAGGCTTTTTTCTGGCGATTAAAACTTTCCATCCTATTGGTATAAATGTAAAAGGGAATAATCTACGACAATTTTTGTGCCAATTAATACAATTTTAATAATAACATATATCTATGTATTAATACGAGTTATTTTTGTTCGAAACGGTTTTGATGATCAAATTATTTGTGCTAAACAAATAAGTAAAAAAAAATATAACCGGTTCTGCAGGTACCTATTTAATCATATTAAATCGCTGGATCTTGAAACAGGGACAAATATGAACCTACCGTTTAATTTGAATACATACTTAAGTTTATTTCATAGGATGCTTTTTACATACAGTAGAAATACCTTAATAAATCTTTATCATAGAACTATAAAATTGATGTGAATATTTTTCGTGGTTGTAAAATAAATTTTAGCTTACTGGGGGTCCCATGGGTCCCGGTGATCCTTCATCGCCTGGCACTCCCGTTTGTCCTTTAGGCCCCATCGGGCCAGCTCCTCCTGGAGTACCAGGATAGCCTTGTTCACCCATATCTCCAGTGTCACCGGGGTACCCGTTGAATCCTCTTTCACCATAAATTGTTGCTAAACCAACATCTCCTCTTGAACCCTTTTTGCCACTTGGAGCAGGATACCCAGTAGGGCCTCGTGCTCCTTGACTTCCAGGTTCTCCATAAGGACCAATATCACCCTTTTCACCAGGAAATCCCCTAGTTCCAATTGGTCCCTCGACTGTTATACCGACATCACCTTCGTCTCCCCTTTGTCCTGGTATTCCATCATAGCCCATTTCACCTAATTCACCTTTTCGTCCTTTTAAACCTGCAATCATTTATTTAATGATGATATATGATATATATGATAGTATTTTTTAATAATTGAATTGTTTGAATTCAAGACCTTTTTTAACATTAAGGAAATTAAGGAAAAATTGACACATAATTGTATTGCTCAAAGTTGGTTCGTATTAGAAATTACATATACGAATATTAAATCTACACTAACAATATTATAAAGAGGAAACTTTTGTAAATTTGTAATATTTTACGCAAATAAAAAAAAGAGCGTTTTAAATCGATCAAACAGATCAATGTAAAAAAACTCTTTCACAATTAGGAAGCTGCAACATCAATGAGTGGCATAGGCTATATATGTACCACGGGCAAAGCCAGGTGGAGCAGAATTGAATATTTTTCGAACTTTCATATTTTACGTAGTATCTAATGACAATGTTACCTATAGGTCCGACAGGACCAATGTCTCCTTTAGAGCCCTTGGAGTTTATTTCGGACCCAATAGCTTCACCGCTTTCTCCTTTTAAGCCGTCATCTCCAGGTTCACCCATTGCACCTCTAAAATTCAAATTAATAATATAATACAAAATATAATACAAGAAATATTAGCACATTTCGTGGATCCTGATATTTTCCAAGCATTTATTATTTATTATTTATTTAAACCACATTTATTCAATTGGGTTTACGTGCTGAATTTATAAAGTTCGGCGTTCTGCGGGTTCGAGACCTGAAATCTGTGCTGAAATTGATCTATAAATTTTATCTGCGTTTGCGGATATTATCACCACTGCTCGAAATGATGAAGGAAAACATCGTGAAGAAATCGGAATGTCCAAGAATAATGAGTTTGCCATATTCCAACCGCACTTGTCTAGTGTGGTGGATTATGCTAAACTCATAAGAGGCTTATGTCATGTGTGGGAACATATGGGCTATTGATGATGGTGATCATGATGTATAAAATATTTAACGAAACGTTTTGACAGCTCTACTTTGACAACATCGATGCGGTGCAACAAATCGTTGTATTGAGTTTATAATTTAACATCATAAGTTACTGTTTTACACTTTGTGTTGTGTTTTAGCTTGTTTATAGAAAAAAAGTCTCTTAAATTATTATTAATCGGATTAATTATAATTTATTGTCTGTTTCGCATGAAAATGTCATTTGAAATCTAGAATTCTCAATAAAAAGGTACATTATTCGAAATAATCTAAAAAATATTTGTCATAATTAGAAAATATTGCCGACATAGCGACAGAGAGAGCTGGACCATATTATGTCGAACTATTTACGTTATTACTATAATAACCTACATTTAAGGTTTTAAAAATTAACAGAATTGCCCAATAAAAATTTTGCGCATCAAGTCTAATAACGTTGAATTAATTTTTATTCAAGATTCTTTTAATTGGTACGTATACTTACCTATTCATTATTAAAGAATTACTAATATTAGTTATGTAACAATAACAGAGGAAATTTTGTTTGTTACAATTGAACTCAAATACTGGATCTATTTTAAAAATTATTTCAGTAGAAAAAAGCTTCATTGTTCCTGAGTGATATTAGGTTATATTATTAATATTAATTTTTACATATAGTATTTAACCCGGGCAGAGCTGGCAAGCAATTGAAGGGAAAAGAGCATGCTATCTCTGATAACCATACATAAGGATACATAGCCCAAATGGATGGCAAAATCTATCTGTTGATAGGAGTAAAGTAAAGTCCAAGATTATGAATATCTGTTAAATCAATATTCTTAGTTCATATGTGTAGAAGAAAGACGTCATGTTAATTCAATAAAAATTTATTAGCTCGCGTTACAATACTGTCGGCAACCCGCAGTGGTGATGGCCGGCACCGGCGCGGCTAGCGGTGGGCAATTGCCACGCGCAAGTATATCGAGTGACAGAAGCCTGGTTTAGTTAGCATATTGCTTCTTTTTGCTTACTTTATACCGCGGTCTCCTTTTTGTCCAGTGAGGAATGCATATGGAATATCGGCTCGCATTCCTGGCCATCCTGGTGCTCCATCTCGTCCTCGTGTTCCGTTTCTTCCAGGTAAACCAGGAAAGCCATCATCACCCGTACGGCCTTTGAGCCCTGCCATACCATAATCGCCAGGCAAACCCGGCCATCCGGCATCACCAGATAGACCCGGTTCTCCAATAAAACCTAAACAAAAGCATTTTTATTCTGTTCAAATTTATCCGGCTATTTTATATTAGTTTTAAAATAACATAAGTCTTCAATATATTTATTTTAACCTTGGTCTCCCTTCGTTCCGGTTTCCGCAATAGTCAAAGCGTAAGCTGGATGTTGTAAGCGACCTTTACGTCCCTTTTGTCCAGGAGGTCCGGCCATTCCTGGTGGGCCTTTATTTCCTTTAGGTCCTTTTGGACCTGGCATTCCTGAAATTCCAGCGTAACCCTTTTGGCCGCGAGGACCTGGCAAGCCCTCAAATCCCATAAATCCTTTTTGGCCCGGAAAGCCGTCATCACCTCTTGGTCCCTTTGGTCCTGGGAGACCTTGAAAATAAAAATAAATTGTAAAATCATAATTTCCCACTATGTAGATAATATAATTAATTTTATTAGGACATTTATATTTAAACTACTTTACTGAGAAAGATTTAAGTTGCAAGTGTTTATAATAACAGAAATTAATATTCATACAATATAAAAATACGCATTACTTATGATTATTAATGATTATAATATTGTCAACGCATACCTGATCTACAGATTGGACAGTCATCTCCACGCTCTCCTTTAGGTCCATGATAGCCTGGCCGTCCAGGTTGACCACCTTCACCTGCAGTACCAGGTCTACCGGGTGGTCCTGTCTCACCCGGTGGACCTACGCCATGTACACCCTGACCTGGATAACCTGGAGGACCCTGGTACCCTGCATCTCCTCTGTCACCGCGTAAGCCTGGAACACCATCCGTTCCCGGTGTTCCCTCTTCACCATCAGGACCTACTACTGTAGCCCCTTTGAAACCCTTCGGACCCATTTTTCCTGGAAGACCCGGATATCCAGGGGGTCCGTAATTACCAGGTAAACCTTTGAAACCGTCATTTCCTGGTTCGCCTTTAGGAGATATGCCTATCACACCAGGACGTCCAGGAAACCCCTTAGTTCCAGGAAACCCAGGAGAACCCATAATTCCGGGCAACCCTTTAGAACCATCAAAGCCTGGATTGCCCTGCGGTCCCGGCGGACCAATTGGACCTTGGGGACCCATTGAGCCTGGTCTTAATGGTTCACTTAATCTTTCATCATATATTCCTGGCTCTCCCATAAATCCTTGTTCACCAGGCATTCCTGGCCTTCCATCTTCTCCAAGTCCACCGGGTAATCCGTCTTCACCATCTAAACCTGCATAGCCTGGAGCACCTTTGTCTCCTTTTAAACCTGGCGGACCTTCTTGGCCTCGATGTCCCGGTTTTCCTCTGGGGCCGTTATCACCTTGATCACCCTTAAAACCTTGTGGCCCATGTGTACCATATGGTCCCTATGAAGTAATCGCATAAGACACATTGTAAATAGATAAATAGTACGAAGTAAATCAAATATTTTAAACATAAGTCCATATTTGTCTACTTACCGGTGCTCCTGTTGTACCAAGCTCCCCTTTGATACCTTTTACCCCCTGTATCCCTCGTAAGCCCCTGTCGCCTCGATTGCCTTTTGCTAAAACTGTTACGTTTTGCTGAAGTTCGTCAATAATATATATAGTCTGCGCTGGTCTTCCTGGCTCTCCTATTTCTCCCTGGTCTCCTTTCTCACCAGGTGGTCCAACTACATCCTCACCAGGATCTCCTCTATATCCTGGAGGACCTGGAAAACCTGCAGGCCCCTTGAAAATAATGAAGAAAAATTTATGTTTTAATTCACTTAGTTCTAAGTTTTATAACACTGCAAAATTTTATTTCAAAATGCATCTTCAATTCTTTTTTTCCTGATTGGGGTGAAATGTTTTTTTAAATTAGGTATAATTAAACAAGAACTAAGGCTTGGTTTAGAAGGTACATAAATAAATTTCTTGGTACATGTATAAATTAATCCTAGTTTTTATTTAGTATGGGACATAATTTGAAGCTGAGTAATTTGGTTATACTGATATATAATTCGCGATAACTCCAAAGACAAATTATGATATTGATGTTATTTTAAATATTAAAGGACAAATTTTCAATATAACAATATAATACCATTAAATCATATACATACATCCACTCCTGTAAATATTTTTTTAGGGTAGCTAATATCTTAAAATTTTTAATACATAGATATTTATTTTCATACTTCGAAATATTCGTTTTGTAATTGGAAAAAGTTTAACCTACTCGATAAAAACAGGTAACAGTGCATTTTGATGAGTGAACACGTTTACTAAATAAGTTGAAACAAATACAATTTTTAACTAAACATACCTGATCGCCAGTTTCTCCTGGTAATCCTCCATCGCCTATCCAACCCATTGGACCAGGTGATCCAGGGACGCCGCGGCGACCGAATTCCCCTTGGTCACCCTTTGCACCACGTGAGTTAACGCCACCCTCACCGGCCAAACCTTGTGATCCTTTTTCACCGTAAGGACCAGGTAACCCCCTGTCTCCAGGGATTCCTTGAGGACCAGGCTGTCCTATTTCACCATCAATTCCACTACAACCGTCTAACCCAGCCAAACCCCTGACTCCTGACAAGCCTGATGGACCCTAGAAAGTTAAACTATCGTGAATAATAATTAATGAAACACCTACACTACTGAAAAATTGTTTATTAAACAATTTTAATACTTAAAAAATTGCTATGTTAATATGGAACTTTTAATATCTAGTATCTAAATATTGTGTTTAGAAAAACAGGAACATAATTATTATGAAAATGAAAATTAAGATGATATTATCAAACTCATAATTTTGATGTATACGTACCACATAGAAATAGGTACTGTAGTTTATTAAGGCTTAAATAAATAAATAAAATATATTACATTATAAAGAATTTAAATGGATTATGCATTTTGAAAGTTCTCGCGTTATTGTAAATCCTCTAGCGTTTAGATACAAGCATAATAATGAAATTTCAATCGGTAGATATATTAATAATTTGATACCTGCGGACCAGTGTCACCCCGGGGTCCATACGGTCCATCCACACCCTGAAAATAAATTAGGTATTAATGAAGCTTATGATAAACCTATAGATATCCAACGTCATTCAAAACTGGGTGATATTATATACGCACCCTCTCGCCTTTGTCTCCCATGTCACCTCGTTCACCCCATTCTCCTGGCTCTCCAGTTATGCCCATGCGACCTTCAGGACCATCATCTCCATAATCGCCTTGTATTCCCATTATTCCTGGAGGTCCAATGTCTCCTCGATCTCCTTTTAGGCCAGCACAGTTGCATCTTGTTTGATTGCAGACCACCTATAAATTCATATATTCATAAAAATATGTCTATCTTCAAAAAGTATCTATCAGAGATGCATACAAACTTTTTTATATAAAAATGTATAGGCTTTTCGATGTATTTACAGATCCTTATAAAAATTATTAACGAAACTTATCTCTAAGCTTCCAAGCATTGTTATTAAAAGCATTAACATTTTTAATTAAGAACTTTTACATTTCATGTTGTCGGTGAATTCATAAATAACGATTAATCGGGAATATTACTGTAAGTAAAACAACGAACGTGCCTTATCGTCGGGACCTCTGACATACATATTGCCAGAGCAAGTGTAAGACCGTTGCACTTCCTACCATTTAATAGAGCATATAAATTACTTTGATTATTTTTAATATAATTTTATATTTATAAGTTATTATTACAAAAGAAAGCTTTACGAGAAAAGTTATACTTAGTCCATTTTTTTCCACATTATTAAAAACACTGGAATTCTTTATGCATTACAATTACAAAATAAAATTAGTATGTACTTGTTTGGAAACACTTTTAAGTATAACACCGGTACTTAATGGTAATGTATGTTTTACTGAAATAATTTAGTTTTTAATTGATATTGAAAACTAAATTTTTAATATCAATTTTTTTTGTACCGACTGATGTCGATTTCGAAACTGATGTACAAAAAAATAACTGTTAATTATAGTAGAGTCGGTACAAGAAGAAAACAAGATTTATTAAACTCTATTTAGAGTTGAGTAGACGGTTTTACATTGATCTAGGAGCTAGGTGTAATCATAACAATCCAGACTCCTAGCTAAACCGAAGACAACTAATTAGGTCACGATGTTATGATGTCATGATGCCTCTTAATTGGGTTTTTATTATTCCAAGTTCAAATTATTGTTGTTTTATATGATACGATGAAAATGAAATTAGGTAGTAGCAATCATATATGCAACAATCACATGGATAATATACCTTAATGGAAAATATCTTAAAACTAAGATTGGAACTTTCAGTATACATGCTGTACTTTGGAATTTCTATTGTTTTGCGCCACATTATCATAAGTGATTATGAACCGGTCTTGTGAACAGTTTCGTAGAAGAAAAGCTTCACAAATAAACATGCGGGTAGGTATATCAGTTTAGCGACTTGAAATTGATTTTATCGATTAACATAACGTATAAATTGATTTTAATTTTTATTATTTACAGAAAAATTGTATTTCTTTCAATTCGATTTCGAATTTCGTTCCTGTACCGTGATTTTAGTAATTCTTGAGAATGAACTGTGGATGCCTCATTTTCAAATCCATATTTGTAAATAAGTCATCGTGAATATACTGTATTGTGATTCTTGTTTTCTTACCTGACTGCGACAGAGGGAGGGGTATGTTTTTCGAGTGTATGTATGTATATTTCTTGCGCTTGGCGCTTGCGCTAAGGGCTTGCGTGTCTTACAAGCAAGGTTTGGTGATTCGAACTTTTAATGATGAGTCAAAATGTTACCTTAGTCCTATGACTATTGTAAGTATTATTAAGATATTTCAAATGGTAACAATTTAACAGTAACAGGTAACACTTAACATCTATTTTTAAGTCTTCTATTCGGGTACTTGCACGGTCTTATAATTTTGAATATTTTTTTTTATTATTATGAGATCACGCCTAATATTACTGCAGTCTAAAAACACGGTAATACCAATCTATGTATTACCGTACTATAGAAGGTCGGCTCAACGCTATTTTTTATTTTCAATTTTGTCGGCAAGAAATCATTTAATTGACTTGCTGTGATCTGACCCATGAATACACAGTGCATGAAAGATTAGAATATATGAAATTTTTATTTTCTATTTTTTGATCCGTTATCCCTGAGACGGCTGTCCGTCTGTCTGTCTATGTGTCCTGTGTATATATATAATTCGAGTTAATGTTAACATAATTATGTGTGCTGGTTGCATAAATATCAAACAAAAAGACTTTTTTTCTGTAATAGCTTTGGTCATCTTGTTTCTTATTTCTAGGAACAAGTCTCATTCATAATACTTGACTGTTAATTGACGGACCATTTCAATCAAAGCAAAGCACTATATCACCGAAACGTATTCTCTTGACGTTATCTTAAATTAGTTTATTGTTTTGCGTCTGCTCGTTTGTGACCTATTTCTTGGCTATAAAGCACAAAATATAATACAATCTATGTTCAAAACTTTATTAATTTAAATACTGAAACATTTCAATGCATACATACAAGTAAATAATATTAAATATCTAATTTACGTGGCGTTTTATGCATTGATTTTTATAGCGATAAATTCTGGCAAACATTTTTAATCATATTCATAAATTTGCCATAAAACTACATAATATACGTATAATAAGCGTGAAGCTTAATTTTCAGCGCACGAACTTGCAAACAGCGAGGTCCCAGCACCGTACTTCCTGCCGCGTAGGCGATATGGACCGCTCGCGGTGCGTCCGGTTGACATGCGTGTCCTCGGCCACGCGAATGCGTAGCAAATATTTTTATGATATATTTACGTTTCACATATTATTTAAATTTTTACACCGGCTATGTATGTCAAAACAATGAATTATAATTCTTCACACATTAATAAGTGAAATTGGCTATGATTCAATAAGTCGGTGTATAATATATATATAATCAAATATACGTACATCTATAAATATATTTATGGTTATAATTAGTACCTAGTTACATAATGTACTAAATGGATCTGCATTTATACGTTTTTTCATTATGCAACGTAAATATAGTATAATATGGTACTTCGATTTCATCAACATAGACCCGATCTACCCGAAGCCATCTGATTCCGAGAATGCGCAGGCCGCGAGATCCGAAAGACGTACTCAGCAGTATTTGTTGCATTACGTGTAGCACAAACTAGACAAATTAATAAACCGCTTATTTTCATTCAATATTATAACATTCCAATAATTTCATTCACTGAGAGTAATTTTACAAATACGACAGTTTTATCCTCTAAGTATTAGACTTTCTCTAAGTATTAGAACTAAGAAGTCTACTAAGATGACAAAAGGTAATTGTATCAACATATTACAGTAATTACGTACAGTACAGTAATAAAGTACTATTACACAAACATTACTCCATCTGGAAAAGTAATAACAATTAAAAACTCTGGTGCTCCCATTAGGAAAGACTGAAGGTAAGATCATTAGTTTGCCGAATTTTTACAAGTATTATGTCATGATCTGATGATGATGACATGTGGTAGGTATTATAGCAACAGCGATTATAGAACGAATGATTCATTACTTGCAATTCATGGAACAGGCTGGATAAACAATCATTGCAGTGTCCAGGCGATAACGGCCATTCGCACATCCCGCAGTTTCCGTCCCGCACCCCTCCCGGCTACCACGTGCCATTTTGTTTTATGTAATTCAGCAATTTATAAGCAAACTAAGAAAAATTAATTTATGATTGACTAGTTAAACGTTTATTTGAGATTACAAGTCGAAATTACAAAGCACAAAAAAGCAGTCTACCCAAATCTCAGATTGTGTATACTTATTTACCTAGGACGTTTTTTAACACTGATTGTCTAGTTGTAATATTAATCGAAGGGTATACGTAACTAACTATGGATGGATATTTTTTACTAATCGTTCTAAAACTATTTAACGAAATTTTATTAAACTGAGTAGTTTAATTGTTGACATTCGTCAGTGTTTGCTCTAGTAAGGATATATAAAAATCAATCAACATATACAAAAATTTGGATATCGCCAAGAAAAAGACGTTAAGATACAGGAAAACAAATTAATATTCATTTTCATTGCTTATTTACACACATATTTTAAAATACTCAATATCCGCGGCTTTTTCTAGAGATAATGAGTAGATACTAGTGATGACTTTTGCACTTTATTATAATCAACCATGTTTTATTATTAGTTTCTTTGTCATATCTCGGTTTTATTATTATCCATTATTATAACTATGTCAAAAAATCGAGAGCAAACGGGATTTACGATCAGTTTGCTGGAATCTAGTGACCCCGGTAACTCGTAAACGTGTTCCCGATTTACATTGCTTGTAGTTGCAGTATGACTAAATCACAATGTAAAAACAGATTTTACCTACTAGTAACACTATTTTTATGTTTCGATGCTAATCAGCTAGTTCTACACCAATAGGTAATATTTGAAGCATGCTACAATACGTCCATATTTCACTTTTGTTTTGTAAAATGAAACTGTAATATATTCTGATAACAAATGTACTTACCTACCACCAAGTTTCAAAATAATATAAATTGAGTTAAATATTATTCGTACTCTAAACAGTCTCATCTCTCATTAATAAGTAGCTATGTAATGGATACAATGACCTATGTGTGCGCATAAAAATTTTAATTAATTATTTATATAGGTAGCATTATTAATAAAAATTTATTTAAATTAATGATTTCCTTCTCGTTTGTTACTCAAATGATTGCTGCGATACTTTTCTTCAAGTGATAAGTATTACTTGGATATTGAACGACGCAAACGGTTGCTCTGAAACCCTCTACTGATTGATGTAATGACGTGTTTAATTGCATAAATGAGTTGTGTAGTAATTTTTTCGTAGGTATGGACCGTTTATTCAGTCAGTGACTTGTAAATCTAAAAATAGTTGAAGAATATAGCAGTCTAATCAACTGGCTTTTGTTGCCGCGCTGAAACTATTGACCTATTTCATATTACTGGAAGTAAGCAATAACTTTCAGTGCAATGCTCGAGGTAATAAAATCAACTTGCGAGTTACTAAAAGCTTGTGTCGCTATTGCAGTTTTAGCTCGTAGCACAGTTATTATTCTGTATTATTTATTATCTTATATATAAAATTCTCGTGTCACAATGTTAGTCTCTATACTCCTCCGAAACGGCTTGACCGATTCCTCTGAAATTTGGTAAGCATATTGGGTAGGTCTGAGAATCGGCTAACATCTATTTTTCATACCACTAAACGATAAGAGTAAGGCAGAACAGCGTTTGCCGGTTGCAGCTAGTGTAAAATAAAATACAACATGCATATTTGTTAACATTCATCCTATAAATACTATATAACACTTTATTTAGTATTTCTTTTTTTATTCCGATGACATTTTTCTGTTACTAATCGAGATCATTGTCAGATTAGTTTTAACAAACCTTTATATTACACTTTTAGAGCACGATAATTTACCTAATACTAAGTGACATATTTTAAAAATCGAATAAAAGTTAGGAACGTAGGATACTTCCTCTAGGGTTCAATGTTCTAGTGTGATGTACGTCACGGCGATAAAACAACCGACTCGTGAATTGAGCCCGAGCATTGACAGGACGACTCACCCCGGAATAAAGTTACTGAACGCTTATAGCAGCGACAACTTCAAAACAACATATTTTTATATTTTATAACAAATCTAAAATACGACCTAAAGTTGTTGTAAGATGTATTAAGAAGCCGCGAGTTATCCTTGTGTTATCTAATGCATTTCACTTAATAAAATTTCACGAATAGGTGCCTAAATCAAACTTTCGTTCTAAAAGACACTTGCTTTATTATTTTTAAAACCTTCTAACATACATAAAACTCCATATTTTATTACATATTTTATTACATATTTATTACATCCATAACGTTTTTCATGGTGACGTGATCATAAATATAGTTTCGCATTACTCGTAATTTGTTTCTCATAAGCAATTTTATTTGTACCATTTACCAATAAAGCATATCACATAGTCAACTATCATCTAATCATCCATAAAAATTCATATCACTTATTTGATATCGCATCGTGGGAGTAGAAATAAAATTATTTCGGCAACAATTGCAAAAATTGTGTTATACTAAGCGACAAGTTGATAAAAGCTTCCTGTCGACTTGATAACAGATCCTGCCGCTTATGTCGCGACCTCGTTACGACAGCTTTGTCAATGGAAGCTGATTTTGACCTATTTTATATGCCTCTGATAGCCTACTCTAAATTATAATACTTACTAAATTTATTTCCTCGATAGAAGATCTGATTCACGGAACCCATTGTCATAGCGATAACACTAACGGTCATCATATCGTTAATAAAGTGTATTTCAGTTTTTAAAACCACTAACTCATATGTGATTTTTTAAAATAGTATTGTGTCACGAAAAGCTTTTTATTAGGGGTTGCTAGATTGTTAATAATGTGGCTAAAATTATTCCAAACCAAAATACTGTGTGCGTTATATTAATTTCAAGATAGGCTAGGCGATGGCATTGGGTATTTTTTTATTAAATATCACTTTCCGCGCATTAGCAATGCACGTAAGATGCATCATCATGTATTAGAAGAACCTATAGAGAGATAACCCAATATCCCATAGAGAATTAGAATCCCTTCTATTTTTCGTATGAAGATATGAAAAGTTGAAAAAAAAAGAGATTATCATTTCCCTTTTTGCTGAACTTGCGTTGATTGCTCGTCTCGAAATAATTTTGCGTTTAAGAATTTTACACATCTAAGGAAGGATGTCATTCGACATAAATTATCACGCACATGATATGTAAAATATATACACACAATTATATACGAACATTTTGTCCGCCAAATTATCAAAGGTTATAACCCTAAATGTCGAAAATTAGTTTAATTTAAATGATAAGATATATTTTTTAATGCAGAGTCTATTATCAGTGCTTGTAATAAGGTAGAGATATCAGAGACGCGGATTTAATTAAGTCCTAAAATCATAACAAAATGTTCATAGGAATCAACGTCCTGGGTTATATGTTGTATATTTCTTAAAATCATTTCAGTATAATAGTTAGGTAGTCGTAGTTATAAGAATATAGGTAATATTATATAAACACAAACGATACACGCTTCACGGAAAAAATAAAAAAAATCAAATAATTTCTTACGCGCCACTATTGGATCCACAGTTTCAAATTTTAAACGCTATTTAAGTACACGTACAGATTTCAAAATAATTCCTTGGTACTATTCTGAAAAACATGGTATTAATAATATCTATTGCATGTGGTTTATCATTGATGTTCATTCTTTCCTTTTATAAAAACATTTTAAATGAATACTTAACTGTTTTTTTAGGTCAGGAGGCTATAAGACGATAAAGAATTGTTGTTGCCAGTTGATATATACCGAATAAAAACGTTTGTGATAATAGAGCAAAGGTTACCGTAACACCAGATTGACAAACTAACGAGCACATAGAGGATCTATATCTATACCATGTTCTCATTTTTTGTGCGTTAAAATATTGCGCATGTATATTGTTTAACCAATACAAAAAAGTCGGAGATCATGGTCTAAAAATATAATTATCATTTATATTTCCTCGAATAAAAATGAATTACCTACTTTGTAGAGTACAGATTATAGATAATTGAATAAACTTCTTACATTAGGCAGGGACCTTTAAGCATTTTATTTAATCTATACAACACGTATATAGAAAAATACTAAAACAGGAACAACACTATTTCCGTATATAAAATTAAAAAAAAGGTAAACATTAATTAAATTTGAATGTTTATAGACCCCAATCAACATTTCTTTTCGGTTTTCCTGACGAACTGATATTTTAAAGAATTTTATATGGTAATACATAAATATTAGGTATTATAGTTATTTGATCAACTTATAGGCTATTTATTAGGAAGAATGAAATGTTTATTAGGGGGGTTATCCCTACATGTTACTAAGTGACAAAAAATCTATTCACGATTATGTTATTACATGTGGTGTCATTGGATAGGCCTTTAACAATAAAATGTTATAGTGTTTATAGGTTTTTTGTTAAAATAAATAGTTGACGAGACATACGTTAATCTAAAGTCGTAAAACATTTCACACTACCACTCCTTCATCAATCCACGAAATAGAAAACTTTCTAGATCACGAGAGTAAAGCTGGAGGCGGATAACTAGTCAAATATAACTTAACATTATCTAACTTAAGAACTGATTCAATGCAATTTTACGCACCCAATGTTCTAAATTAAAACTTTCTTTGACTGCATTAAGTTTACATATAATCATTGTGGAGTCATGTTTGTATACCAGCTTTAAAAGATCTTAAAATACAATTTATACAATTTGTATTTAAATATATATAACTTTTGCTTCTTGGACATGCCGGTTTTCACTCCATGTTTTCCTTCATCGATTCGAGCAGCGGTATGGATAATGTACAGATATACAAAAATTCTTACACGCTCATCTGAACCCGTAACTTCTCAAATCTCCGACTTTTGAGTGCACAGGTTTTGATAATTTATAAAATAGACAGAGATTCTATATTGAAAACGGAAATATGCTTTTGTAAGACTCAATTTTGTTACAAAAAGTTGCCAAATTGATGCTGTAGAATTTTTAAGAATTTGAAAAATTTGAAGTTCAATTTTTATGAAACTGTTTACTGTGTTTTAAAAATTAACACTCACACACATTTACCCACACATTCGTATACTCCACACTTTACTATTAATACCTAGTTTTAAAAGGTTTATTTAAACATTCCTGTAACTAGTTAAAATACTTAAGTTAAGGAGCGGGACCTCCGACACAGATTTTTAAACCTACTAGGAGGCTCCTACTACTCCATATTTTGTAAAATTGGAAATGAAATAATCGGTTTTTATTTTAAAAAATCATGAAGTAAAAGCAAACCACAATATGTGATTAAATGTAGGAATGATTTAATATGGTTGTTTGACAAATATAATACGACTCTATGGAAATTGTTTATTTGATTTGAAGTACATTTTGCTACAAGTTATAAATTATTTTTTCCTTGACAAGATAGGCAAATAATTGTGTTTTTATTCTTAAACTGTAAGCCGGGACAGGGGTGGGGGAGGCAGATAATTCTTAATAATTTCTCATGTCTTTCTTGTCGTTTTAAATGTGGGAGTCGAGCACGCTTCAAAACGAACTTGACCAACTGGTACCGGGGACGGTACCACACCACCTCAGAAGATTAGGGTGAAATAGTAGCTACTGCGCATCGTTCAAAAGCCGGAGGCTGGTACTGCCCGTTTGTTTTTTATCGCTTGTCCCGTGTTGATGATAAAACATATGTAATATATTGCTTATGTTATAGTAGCTTTCCCTGTCTCATATTATAAATAATTTTTAATCGGTTAAAAAATAGTTTTTGCGTTAAATCGCAACAAATAGACAATTAATTTATTTGTTTCCCTTTATATTATTCATGTAGATTTAAATAAATAAATGTAAATATTGCATTAAAAAGTAGCAATAAATGGTAATGTTGAATTTACACAATCGCGCGAATAACGAACACGCACGTAGAAACAATGCGCTCGCCGTTAGATTCGCGTATTCGTGTTAGAACCGGTTTTCTAGACGTAATCAAGGATTAAGGAAGACGAATATGGGAATAGTGGTTCGCATCTACACCCGTGTACAACTGTTTCGTCGAGTCATGAGACGAATAGCGAACACGAATGTGTAAATTCACCATAAGGGCTAATGCATGCTCCCGTTCGATCCTACCAGTCTTAGTGCGTAGAGAGTAAGAGAGTATAGCATTATAGAGTATTTTATTCACTTACAGTGGTAAACGTCATGAAACTTAACTTAACTTAACTTAACTTATCTAGCTTCAGAAACACTATGCTAATTTGTGAAATATATTAAGTATTAAGATCCTAAAATAGAAAATGATTTCAATCCTTAAACATATTTAGCCATTGACTCTATATTCTTATTTCTTTATGAAATTCTAGACGCTCGTCCTGGCTCCGCCCGAATATCAAAAACCCTGTTTTATTCGTAGGGAGCATTTAATCAGGACAAATGTACTCTATGGCCCAAGTCAGCTCGCAAAATCCGATCCGTAGTTTCAACGTGACGACGGACAAACATCCAAACAAACATAATCGAATATTTATATATTTTATGAATGGAGTAATATAACCAAAAGTAAGAGTTTGACATTTTGTTTGTTGCTAGGAAGCAATCCTACATCATCTCATCAATCCCAAATCATAACTACAATATTTTGTGAGTGATTAGTGATATTCATATTAGTTGACCCATGTAACTTTGTTTGCTCTTAAAAGGAAAATATTTTTACAAATCTTTTGATTATGCTCCGCTCCTGTTCGCCGATGCGTTATGTGCCTTTCTCAACAAATGGACTATCGAATACAATAATAAAATTTTCGCGATGAACGATACAAACAAACAAACTCTTCGTGTTATCATAACAGTACAGAAGTATAGCTTTAGGCTTATGAAGTTTTTTTTTAAGTCTAAAACGTTTTGGTGATATTTGTTACTTCATAAAAATAAGGAAGTGATATAATTATATTTATTTTAAGAAGTAGATAATGGTTAATAATTATACAAAATTGTTTTAGATCTAAACAAATATGTGTTTGAAAAAAATATAAATATAGGAATAGAATAGCAAAGGGCTTAACAATAGGTACGAGCCAAATAAACGAATTATAGACGATAATAAAAGTAATATTTAAATTAATAAAATTCCAAATTTGAATTGTTATTATCCCTTCCTATAGTTAAAGTTCAGGTGTGCTTATATTTGTATATCAATTAACCTGCAATTTAAATTATCTGGAAATATGACACAATAAAGGCATACCGAATCATTTAACATACCCCAACATTTATCCTGGGAGTAATTTAAAGTATAGGTAAAATGTTTATTATTACATATGGACCAATACTTAAAAAAAACTTGTAAACCAGAAAAAAGTGGTGGAGTTTCTCATTTAGTGAACATTAGGTATACAAAACTCGGCCCATTATGTTATGATTCTATTGTGATGATAAAGTTTCTCATAAGTTTTTCCCGACGTTCTTTATAGAACTTAAAATCAAAACCACACGTATAGAACTAAAAATCAACCACATTATGCTATAAACGCTAGACTGTAGTTTAAATAATATGTTTTGCAATTAAATGCATAGTGTTTTTTATTTGGGATCGTTTTAGACTGTATATAATAGCTGATATATTATATCGTCATTCATCAAAACATTTATTACAAACTTCAATTTGATTATGATTTGGATAATAATTTCTGCATTGACTTGTTATTGTGAACAGAATACTTAAGGGTACCATGTGTCATACATAAAATTAACGCCAAACGCGTTGATGTCGTTTTTACAGTGGATATCTAAGAAACTTTTGTACTTACAGCTGAAGCAGGAGTTGGAATCCATTGAAGTATTAGAAGGGTGGCGAAAACGATGTGGACCACGAGAAGGCGCGCACGCGCCGGGCCCGACATGGCTGCGCCGCACTACTGGACGCGCGCCCTGGCCGCGGGCCGGGCGTCGCGCCCGCACCGCCTCGCCGCGGGGCGGGGGTGGCAGGCCGCCGCCCGAGCTTCTGCTTCTCTTTTCCTTAGTATCCCGGCTCAAACGGCGCGCGCGCACGGGACATTAGCGCTGCGCGCTCCGGGCCATGGCGGTCCACGTATTATGGTAAGATTGTTATCATTTTTTGGTGTAAAAATATATAATAAAAAAAAGAATAAAATCTGTGTTGATAAAATATTTTTTTTTAAATTAATATTTAAAATATATGTATTTTTTACACTAATCATAAATATCTTTCTACAATGAGAAATATTTTGCCATAGGTTGGTGGCAGCTCTGGTGCTTTTAACTGGAGTAAACTCGGTAAGTAATATATATTTATTTTAAAGAAAGTTATTTATAGTTACTTAACACGAATAATAAATATACGCCGTATAAGAATTCGGGAATGTTATGCGACGTCGTGAAGGAGAGCAGGACGACTCGCCCGTCCGCTTATTTCGTCCTTTTGCAATTTCTTCAAAACGCAAACTTAATTTAAAAAGTTATCTGATTACTTTCTGGAAAGCTTTTTCTTTTTTTAAAGAGCGTAAAATTATTTGATGAGAATAATTAAAAAAAAGTAATTGATAGTTCTGATGCAAATTTTGCTCATGTAAAATAATATTATAACTGTTATTGAACAACGTACTTCCAGTACTCAGGCCATAACCGACAAAGTTTATCATTATTTCTCGGATGTAAAGCGCCGGCATTGCGCAAACAATAAATTTAATTATAGAGCAATAATGCTAGATATGTTATAAAAATGTGAAAATATATTAAATTCTTTTTAATTATTCTAACATGAAACATAAATTTTCGTTATTTCGTTAAAAATTATACACATTAAATCAGTAGGATTAATACGAGTACTACATAATGTGAAAAAATTAGTATATGTTTAAGTATAGGTACAGTTAGAGGAGGTAAATTTTATTTTAAATAATGAATTCATTTTGAATAGTCATCATTGTTTAAAAATATAAATCCACAATTATTTGTAAATACTAAAGTATTCATTGGTTTTATTATCTATTTATATATTAAAGAAATGTTATAAAAAAAGTTTAATAAAAAATGCGACACGTAACATGTAGCGTCAGACAGTATCAGTTTACTTTAAAAATGCAATCTCTGCTAAATATCGTGTATCAACTAGGAGCTAAGTGGAATAATTGCAAGTAAATAGTTATATTGCCTAAATTATGTCAAGTGTTAAATTATATTTAGATTTATAATGATTGTTTTTTTTTATTTAAATATTATTCTTAAACACAAGTGTAGATACATAAATAATATTAATATGTAAATAAATCTACGTGAATAATTTCCTTAGTAATTAGACATAACAGCTTAAGTGGTTGTGCCAAGACGTATTCTGAAGAGAAAAAAAAAAGAATCATAGAGAACACTGATTATATATATTATAGTTATATTGGTAAATCTTAATTTCAATTCTTGTAGGGCCGAAAAGCATATTTTAATAATCCACGAAATATATCGCGTATTATGTTTAATTACATATTTTTATAAACGTGTTAATTTTATAAATTCGATACGTATAATAAGACAGTAAAAATCGAGTGTCTCAGTCTGAGTGATTAAAGAAGAGTAACAGATACAAAAAAAAATATACTAATTATTGTTTGTCAGTTTGTCTGTCTAGTACGTTATAACTTCGAAGTAATTTACGGATTTGAATGCGGTTTTCACAAGTGACTTATATATGTAATTGGAGAGTTATTAAAACTTTATTTTGTCAAAATCGGTTAACGGAAAAATACATTATGGTCAATTGAAAGTTTACTTCAAGCAGTATCAACAGACCACCTAAACTATAAGAGATATAAAAATTATTAAACGTAATGAGCATTTTCTGCTGAGAGTATAAATTTGTAGATCTGGAACACCTGAAATAGAACTCTTATGGCCCAGCTACACTAAAACATGTATAGGAATGAAGTCTTAGCAAACATTGTTCAGTCTAATGGGAATTTGCTGTTGACTTATAAAAATCGAAAATTTTGAACCACGATGTGAAGTCCCAGCCACACTATATAGAAATCATGTTTATGCAAAAGTTGTTCAGTCTGATGAGCAGTTTCTATTGATTTAAAATAATACAGTTATGGACCATTTGATGCTACGATAACGATGTCCGCTGAAAATTCGGGAAGATAAATAGTTCTTTCTTCTTCTCCATTTTGTTGATTTTAAAGTCCACGCGAACGAAGTCGCGGGCACTAGCTAATTTTAAAACTAATTGAAGAATTAATCTTGATATTATAAATTTCAATAAAAGAGTAAGATGGCTCTGATGGGCAATACTTATCTCTTGGATTTTATTACTAAATAAGTAGTTCACGCTGATAACAATGTACCTAGTTTTTATGATACGCCTTATTTATCTATACATATAATAAAACGTAACAAAGCACGAATCCAATAAAAAGTGTCCGTTTCTAAGCTTGTTTTTGTTTTTGCTGTATAGGTATTAAGTCTGAACAACATATAAAGATCAAACAAAAATCAAAAAGATATAAATTATTTTGAAAATTTGAACACCTAATGCAGAACCGCCACAGTCCTCATAGAAATGTAAAAATTGTTTCAAGTGCATTTTCTATTGACTTATAAAAATCGAAGATGTGGAACTCCCGAAGTGGAAATCCAAGAGAGCTCAGCTACACTATATTAATATTAAAAGCTATGAAGTCCAAAAGTTGTTCAGTATAATGGGTGTTTTCTACCGACTTATATAACAATCAACGTCTGGAATATCTGATGTTGAAATCAAAGATATGATTTAAAAATAACTTGATGGAGTACGGTCAAGGCAGGAACTATTAATGACTAATTTTCAATGATAATGGTATATCATAGAAATTTGACAATACTAGCCAAACTCCCATTTCATTCTCATTCTCATTGTTAACATTATAGACACGGTATTCTACCCTGTTAATCATTACCGTTAATCATTACAAAGTAATATAATTGTAGCTGTAATCCTCACTAGTTGTGGTGCCGGTGAGACTATTTTCATACCGCGCATACAACTCATCCCAACAATTTCTCCTTTCAGTTTAAGCGCACACAGTTTCCTTTGACTGTATCCATAACAATAAACAAATCACAGGGTCAGACGATTAAAGTCACTGGTGTTATATATGTAGATTTAATAAAAAAGAAAAAAAATCTTGTTATGTATCTACTTACTCATAATATATTTTTGTAATATTTTCTCTATTTTATAAATATAAAAAATATGAAATATTATAATATTATATATATACCTTTCTTAGAGCTTCGTTTGAAATTTTAAATTACTTAATCCATGAAACCAAATCTCATTATAAACCGTGATCAAAGACTGCTCTTTTTTATAAAAAAAACAGATTAATGTAGATATTCCAACAAATCTAAAAATTCATTTTAACCATCAAGCGTATGTTTGCGTACTCTTATCCTTCATAATATTACTATAAAAATTAAATGAAAATTACATTAACTGTATAATGCAGTGACTGAGCCGTTTCCACAATTCTTTCTCACAAATTAGTGAATGACCCAAAAAAGATGATTGATTTGTTTTGTGTCCAAAATAGTAGTAGTAATATATATATTTTTAATTCTATTATGAAAAAGTATTGACGATGTGTTAATTATTTAATTGTTGTAATTTTCGTTGCACCCAGTTTATTATATTAAATTCAATTACTAAGCAGACTAGTTCCTTTTAATATTATTTTGTGGCATTCAATCGCTAATACACTCCATCACAATTATTGATGGACATGTTATAGATGCGAAAGTTTTAAGGATGTGTGTGTGTTTGTAGCTCCTTCACGCAAAAACTACTGAACCGATTGCAATGAAATTTTGTACGTAGACAGCTGGACAACTCGATTAACATATAGGCAACTTTTTATCCCGATATTCCTACGGGATACGGACTTAAGCGGGTGAAACCGTGGGGCGCAGCTAGTAAGTTATAAAGAAGAAGCTTTCGTCCCGCAGCTTTTCAAAAAGGTGATTTTTCTAAATTAAGCAACTATTATGGAAATAACTTATTAGTTAAGTCTGAATCATTGAATTAAGTTGTATTTTGACTGAGAGATCAATTGTTTTACTTGTTTGGACTGAGAATGATAAATAAATAAAATGTATGAATATTTTTTCGCAGCAAGATGACTATAGAAGAGGGGATGTTGAGGAGAACAATATTTATGCAAGTCGGTGGCCACCAACAGAGTGGACCACGAGGGATGTCTACCAAGCTCCGTCTGTGAACACATATGGACTATCTAGGCGACCTGATTTTCCAGTTTCACAACCTGTGCCACCAACGCAACCAGCGCCACGGTCGTTTGGTCAAAATTTCGCAGTTTACGACCCTGTTACCCGACAGCGAACGACGCCTTTTGACCGAAATTGTACTGCTACTGGTTGTTGTGTTCCTAAATGTTTCGCTGAAAAGGGAAATAGGGTACGTATATGGAGTTTATTTATTTGAAAGAAAGAAGTTATTATTTTAAAGGTTAACTATTTTTGAACTAAAAATGTCATTACTAAATGATTTAATTTCATTATAAAATTTCATTTTGTATAGATAAAAATGCTACTGGTAAATTTGTGAACATGCTATTATTATTTTACCAAGACTATTATTGTACATTATACTTTTAGGGTTTTCCGGGAATGCAAGGGCAACCAGGATTGAGGGGTCTTCCGGGACATGAAGGAGCTGAGGGTCCACAAGGTCCGAAGGGACAGAAAGGGCAAGTTGGCCCTCAAGGACCGAGAGGACCCAAGGGCGACAGGGGAAAACCCGGCGCTCAAGGATTTATCGGATTAATTGGACCACCCGGACCACAAGGTGAACCTGGTTTACCTGGTATTCATGGTCGTGATGGTTGTAATGGTACAGATGTAAGTAACTGTGACATAGAAAATTAATCATCCTATTACAAATATTTACATTAATTATTTGTAACCTTGTAAAATTACTAGGGTGAACCAGGTCTAATGGGACCTAAAGGATCTCCAGGTCCTCGTGGAATACCTGGACCTAAAGGAGACAAGGGAGACAAAGGAGAGGCTGCCCATATAGGAAGGTATCCCAAGGGACAAAAAGGAGAACCTGGAGCAGATGGAATGCAAGGACCTCAAGGTCCTGTTGGTCCTACGGGTCCAACTGGGTTACAAGGACCTAAAGGAAATTCTGGCCCTATGGTAAGTTATATGCTTATATACATTTGAATGTAATCATTTAAAATCTATGTAATTTTAAGTTAGAATATAAAGTTGACCGTGGTTTCTTTTAAAGTATGCAGTATGCTGCCATCTCAACAAACAAAGGACACAATAAAGACAAAACATTAAAAATAACTTTTATAATATACAAGTATTATGTTAATTTATATGAAATAATACGTACTACTAATATACTCATATAACCAATGATATTTTAATTTCATTAGATTCGTTACCAGCTGAGATCGAAAAATAAATTAATTTATATCCTCTACTTATATATACTTATATAACTTAGGGTCAACCTGGTGCTAAAGGTGATAAAGGCTCAAAAGGAACAAAAGGTCAATCCATACAAGGTGATAAAGGAGATCGAGGTGATCGTGGTGACAAAGGGCCTAGCTGTCCTCCAGCTCCTTTACGTTCATTTGAAAATAAAGGTGCAATCAAAGGTGTCCAAGGAGATCCAGGACCTAAAGGTGATAAGGGTGAGCCTGGTAGAATGGGTGAAAAAGGAGACACAGGGCTTATGGGAGAGCCAGGTATAGCCGGCCAAATGGGTATTAAAGGAGAAAAGGGTATACGAGGAAATCCAGGAGAAAGAGTGAGTCATAATGAAATTGATTGTTTGTTTTTTTTTTTTTAA
>NC_052102.1:5868259-5871083 GCF_012273895.1 Zerene cesonia | reverse complement strand
AATCAAGTATTTATTATTGAAATAAATTTATGTTAAAGGGTCGCGATGGTATGTATGGTCCATCCGGTCCTATGGGACAAAAAGGTGACCGTGGTTACGATGGCTTACCAGGACTTCCAGGCCGACCGGGTACAAAAGGAGAACCTGGAAAAGATGGAGCACCAGGATTAAGAGGATTAAAGGGTATACCTGGTCCACCAGGAGGAAGAACTGGATCACGAGGACCTCCTGGTCCTCCTGGTCCAAGAGGCTATATGGGACCCGCTGGTGCACCTGGAACTGATGGAAGACCAGGTGAAAGGGGTTCACCTGGTCCCATGGGTCCTCCCGGAGGGCAAGGTGAACCAGGTACACCGGGTATAGAAGGTCCAGCAGGTCACAAAGGTGAAAAAGGAGAACCCGGTTTAAACGGTTCACCTGGTGAAATAGGACCAAGAGGTTATGACGGTCCAACAGGACCTACGGGACCACGTGGCCCGAAAGGTGACGATGGATTTTCAATTCCCGTAAGTGGTTATTTTATTGGCTTTATAAGCACTTTATAAGTTATTTTATAAGTACCAGTGTTACTGTACTGTATTAATATGGATTTATCTCCTAAAAATTATTAAATTCAAAGAATCACGATGTATGATAAAATTTATTAATTCCGTTCGGTTCCGGCTTTGAATTCCGTTCGGATTATTGTATTCTCGTGGCCTGACCCGGCGTCAAGAATCACATATGAATCCAACAGTGAAAGGAATTTTGAAAGCGGTCCCGTAGTTCCTGATATAAGTTTAATGACCCTTCAGTTTTATATTTTTAAGTAGTTAAGTAATAAATAATAATAATTAAAATCAATCCATCCATTGCAAAACTACGCGAAACTCTTAACTAATTAAGTTTGTCTTGCCGTTTTCTATAAATGAAATCTTAACAATAAATTTACAGGGTGAACCAGGAAATCCTGGACAAGCAGGGTTACCAGGCGAAAAAGGTCAAAAAGGTGAACGTGGATATCAAGGTTTAAGGGGTTCCCCAGGTAATTCTACTTTGGGCACTCCTGGTAGTCCAGGAGAAATGGGACCACCTGGTGAAAAGGGTGAAAAAGGAAGTCCGGGATATGATGGTACACCTGGGAATCCAGGTCAAAAGGGTGATATAGGAGGTCGATGTAACGAGTGTTGGCCAGGTGGACCAGGAGCAAAAGGAGACCGTGGTTCTGATGGTATCCCTGGTGAACGAGGTGACAGAGGACCACCAGGACCTACTGGTCTACCCGGTGAACGAGGTTCAGATGGAGTTAACGGATTACCTGGATCGCCGGGTGCAACGGTAAGTGCTAATATGTAAGAAAAAGAAATATAATATATATTCATAGATTGCACGGTGAATGGCGCAACTCTTACAAATATTGTTTTATTCATAAAGGGTGAGCGAGGCGAGGAAGGCCCAGCAGGTCCACCAGGAATCAATGGAGCTGATGCAATTATTCCATCAAATTTGGTAAAGGGTCCTCCTGGAGAGAAGGGTACGCGGGGTGACAGAGGTCCTATGGGCCCTAAAGGTGAAAGAGGTCTCACTGGACCTAAAGGAGACCGTGGTCTTAATGGAATGCCAGGTCAAAAGGGTGACCAGGGAAGGATGGGTCCGCCCGGAGTAGATGGAATCTCAGGAAGTGACGGAATTCCGGGTACTCCTGGTACCAAGGGAGAATCAGTTAAAGGAGAAAAAGGAGAAATCGGAGCTCAAGGCCTTAAAGGTGATAAAGGATACTCAGGTCGAGGTGGACAAAAGGGTGAACCTGGTCAATGCCCAAACTATTTGAAATTACTAACTAAAGGTGACAAAGGAAATCAAGGCGCACCTGGGCCCCAAGGTCCACAAGGTAAGAATTTTATAGATGTATTAATTAATGATACAAAAAATAAAATTATACCTGTTAATTTACTTTTGTGATATTTCAAATTAAGTAAATAAATTATGAACGAGTAGGAGCTTAAAAAAAATTTCATAATTAATGAATAACTTTTTCTTTTATTTATATTTTATGTGTTTAGAATCATCGTCATAACTTTCGCTGTCACTGCTGCCCTGCATTTTATGAAGTTATTTTTAAGAAATACTTAAATATGTCTTAATGAATACTTTTATTGCTTTCTCCAAAATTATCTATTCATTGAAAAGGTTATTTTGACGATGTAAAATTTCGAGGTCCGCGTGCTTTTAAACTCGTGTTCACTCAGACGATCTTAATAGTTCCGTCGTAGAGAAGCGGGGCGGCGCGGAGATATAATTTGGATTTGAGTATTTGCTTTTAAGGCACATAAAACCAAAAATGTAGGAGAAATTCAATTTCCGAGGTGGAATTATGGGTAGCCAAATGGTCAGGCGTCGCCACAGAAATCCCCTAATTACATACATACATATATATATATATATATATATCTTTATATATATAAAATTCTCGTGTCACAGTTTTCGTTGCCATACTCCTCCGAAACGGCTTGACCGATTCCTCTGAAATTTGGTAAGCATATTGGGTAGGTCTGAGAATCGGCCAACATCTATTTTTTATCCCGATATTCCTACGGGATACGGACTTACGCGGGTGAAACCGCGGGGCGCAATTAGTATATATATATAAACAAGTTTTAACAAGTTATGAAAGCAACATCTGTATCTTAAATGACAATTATTAATCCAACAGAATATTACAACACAATTGATATCCGACACAATTTTATTATTATGTTTAAACTAATATCCAATATATAAAATTCTCGTGTCACAGTTTTCGTTGCCATACTCCTCCGAAACGGCTTGACCGATTTTGATGAAA
>NC_052102.1:5824952-5868159 GCF_012273895.1 Zerene cesonia | reverse complement strand
TTTTGTGCTTATCCGGTATCTATGAGAATCGGCCAACATCTATTTTTCATACCCCTAAATGATAGATGATGCAGCTAGAATATTTTTTCACAGGTCTACCTGGTGATAAGGGTGATAGAGGCTTTACGGGTAGAACGGGAGACAAGGGTCAAAAAGGATTAGCTGGACGTGCCGGTCCTGTAGGACCAAGAGGTCTACCTGGATTAAAAGGAGACAAAGGGGAAATAGGATCAATGGGATTCCCAGGAACCGCTGGAGAAATTGGACCCAGAGGATTCCCTGGGCTACCAGGGTTCAAGGGTGACAAAGGTGAAATTGGACCATCTATGCCAGGTCCTCCAGGTCCACCTGGTTTGAAAGGAAACAAAGGTGACTCTGGGCCAAGAGGTATATCTGGTATACCTGGAACAGATGGCCCATCTGGTCCAATTGGATTACAAGGTGAAAAAGGTGATAAAGGCTTCTCAGGTAGACCTGGCTTACCTGGTCCTATGGGATTCAAAGGTGATGCAGGCCCAGTAGGACCCCCTGGAGTTCCAGGTACACCTGGTATACCAGGACGAAACGGGCCAAAAGGTCAACAAGGTTTCCCTGGCAAAACAGGACAACCCGGTGTGGTTGGATTACCAGGTCAAAAGGGTGAACCAGGCATGCAAGGTCCAGATGGTCCTAAAGGTTTTCCAGGGCCTCGAGGTCGTCCAGGAATACGTGGTATCACAGGCGTAGATGGTAGTCCAGGAGAAAAGGGAGACAAAGGAGATATTGGAATCGCGGGTATTCCAGGTAATCCTGGTGCGGATGGTCCTATGGGACCTGCTGGTATTAAGGGTTTAAAAGGAGATCAAGGTTTTCATGGGCCCCCTGGTCCGCCTGGAAGAACAGGCATCCCTGGAGATAAGGGGGATCGAGGCTTCCCAGGCCCCATGGGTCCTAAGGGTGATGCAGGCTTAGCAGCAAGTAAAGGTGAAAAGGGTGATGCCGGTCTACCAGGTTTAAGAGGATTAGACGGACAGCCTGGACAAGATGGTCAAAAAGGAAGCAAAGGAGATGATGGTCTTCCAGGGTATGGTATTCCTGGAACCCCAGGCGAAAAGGGTGATATGGGTCCATCAGGAATGAATGGATCTCCGGGTCAGCAGGGCGATAAGGGCGATCGTGGTTTAACAGGATTATCTGGATTAAAAGGTGATAGAGGATTAACAGGAGAGCCTGGCCGTCCTGGTCGACCGGGCTTAGATGGAGCACCGGGTTTACAAGGAGATATAGGTCTTCCAGGTCTTGAAGGAGAGAAAGGAGATAAAGGAGACCGAGGATTTGATGGCAGAGATGGACTCGATGGTCCTAAAGGTGATAGAGGTCCACTTGGCCCTCCAGGATTAGAAGGCCAAAGAGGTTATCCAGGTCAAAAAGGAGATAGAGGGCTTCCGGGTCCTTCAATAAATGTAAAAGGAGAAAAGGGAGACATAGGACAACCAGGATTACCTGGCGTACAAGGAGAAAAGGGTGAAAGAGGCAGAGATGGGTTACAAGGGATGCAAGGAGAAAAAGGTGAACGTGGATATAATGGACAAAAGGGAGAAATGGGCCGCAACGGACTCCTTGGCGAAAAAGGTTATATTTACTTTCTCATTTATTATATGTATCTATATTTAAATTATATAATTTGTTACTGCAGATATTTTCCCTCATAATATATTTTTGACAAATGTTTTTAAAATATTGACAATTTACAGGTGATAGAGGCCCAGCTGGACCCGAAGGAAGACCTGGTCTAACCATTAAAGGTGAAAAAGGTTTACCAGGTCTCGCTGGGAAACATGGTCGACAAGGTTTACCAGGTGCACCAGGTGAAAAAGGAGAACAAGGCCTTCCGGGACTGCCGGGACAAGTTGGAGTTCCAGGAACTCCTGGACAACCAGGCCTACAAGGAGAAAAAGGAGACCAAGGACGCGAAGGTGTTGCTGGACCTCCAGGTTTCGATGGAAAACCAGGTGCGCCAGGGCCACCTGGTGTACCAGGTGAAAAGGGAACTAAAGGTGATAAAGGTGCTATTGGGTTCGGTCAACCAGGTATGAAAGGTGAACAAGGTCCTCCCGGTTTACCCGGATTGCAAGGGGATAAGGGAGACAAGGGAGAACGTGGACTTGATGGTCTTGATGGGCAACAAGGCCCAATGGGTTTCCAAGGAGACAAAGGAAACAAGGGTGTTCCAGGAAGACTTGGTTTAATTGGAGTTGAAGGAATGAAAGGTGATAAAGGAGATGCAGCACAAATTGTCTATGGAGCTAAAGGTGAACCTGGTCCAAGAGGACCTCCTGGATTGGATGGTCCACCTGGTCGAGATGGAATACCTGGCTCGAGAGGATTAGATGGTAACCCGGGTGAAAAAGGAGACCGCGGTTTTCCAGGTCCTAGAGGTCTTACTGGTCCTCCTGGGCCTCAAGGCTTACAAGGATTCCAAGGTGAAAGAGGAGAAATAGGACGAACTGGTATGCCTGGTTTACCAGGTGCTCCTGGAGCGCCTTGTGAGTACAAAGATTACCTTACTGGATTCCTTTTAGTTAAACATAGTCAAACTGAAAAAGTGCCTCAATGCGAGCCTGGTCATATTAAACTATGGGATGGATATTCCTTGTTATACATCGATGGTAACGAAAAAGCTCACAATCAAGATTTAGGTTACGCCGGTTCTTGTGTACGAAAATTCAGCACAATGCCATTCCTATTTTGTGATCTCAATGATGTATGCAACTACGCGAGTCGAAACGATCGAAGTTATTGGTTGTCTACTAACAACCCTATACCTATGATGCCAGTAGAAAATTATGAAATTGCAAAACACATATCAAGATGCGTAGTTTGTGAAGTTCCTGCTAACGTTATTGCAGTACACAGTCAAACTCAAGATATACCAAACTGTCCAGCTGGATGGAATTCGTTATGGATAGGTTACAGTTTTGTCATGGTAAGTAAAACTTTATTTTAATTCGATTAATTATACATAAACGCAGCATTTAACTAATGCATCGTCGTTGTTATAGCACACTGGCGCTGGAGGAAACGGAGGTGGACAAGCTCTTGCAAGCCCTGGCTCATGTCTTGAAGATTTCCGGGCGACACCATTTATAGAATGTAACGGTGAAGGTGGTACGTGTCATCATTTCGCTAATAAACTTAGTTTTTGGATGGCGACCATCGATGAGAATAAGCAATTTGCCATGCCTGAAAGGGAGACAATAAAAGCAGGGCGCTTACTTACACGAGTCTCGAGATGTACTGTTTGCATTAAAAACACAGCAAGTCAACCAGTACCATATTAAGTTTGAACTTGTAATGGATTTAATGGGTGTTATAAATAGAATCTTCTCGATAATGTAACGTTCACAAAATATTGTTTCAAATGTTATTGCAAATAAAGAAAATTCTGATAGATGGATGGAAATTACATTTACATTTTTAATATTATTTGCATTTATACAAAAATACACCAAAGCTATTTAATCTTAAGATTAGTTTAAGTTACAAAATATTTATCAATCACACAACGAAATATTTAACGGAATACGTGACATAGAACGTGTGAAACTGGAAATACTGTATTTAAGTAGAATCATTTTATATATTGACTAGTCACTATAAACATTGTTCCATGAAGTCAAATCAAAAAAGATAAATATAATAAAGAAGTTGGGTGTATAGTAATCGTATTGATGGGGTATGGCTCTGTCTTACGTTTTGTCGATTAAAACTTTACATGCATAGAATTTTGATTTTAGATTTAATTTTTATTGTAATTCACTTATTTGAATTTTCCATGTAACAATTTAAGCTAGGAAGCTTTTGTGTATACTTAACTTAACTGCTTACATTACTTAAATGTTAAATAGCCTAAGAAAATCATAATATAAAGAAAACTAATTAAAGTGATTCACATATTTTTGAAATATCTTTTATCTATGGTATGTAATAAAAATAAGTACATAAACACTGCCATTGTAGATAAATTAATAATGTTATATAGATATTGAATATGATAAGTTTTCATTTTAATAAAAATAATTTCCAAAAATATTACTGTGTTTGTATTCTGTGTATCTAACATAAACATTTTCCCTTTTTTATAATTTGGTAATATGTCTCTAACATATGAAGTTATATGTGTTTGTTCGTTGGAATAGATAAAAATCTCAGTTTAACATGTTTCAGTTTGTATGAGAGTTGGGACAACAATTTTGGTATTTTCTAGATTTCCAAAATTTAGACTATTTAGATCCCTAATAACAGTATGCATCTATTTAAGAATCTTCTATAACATTCCCAATATCTAACTAGCTTGTAAATTCCAGATCGATAATAACAGTTTCACACATTTTGAAATTCATATCTTCACATTTATTCACAAGTTTTTGAACTGTCTACAACATTCCAGATTGATAATAACCAATTTAAAAACATTCTGGGTCATTCATAAATCAATTCATAACATTATTTCATTATATATTTTGGTTACTCTCACATTTTGGTTATTTCTATATCATGTCTAGAACATCTCAGAACGTTATTCTGTAAACTTTTCGAATCATTAGTCCATAGAAATTTTTAAAACCTCCGACTTGGAATATTGCTTCAACCGATGAATTGGGAATAAACTTAAAGTTAGATTTAATCTAGCTATTTCGTTGTTACTTCATTCTTATATCTACACATTTTGGGCCACAGCAGGTATCAAATGTACCAATAACCAAATGATTCCTGCAAGGCGGTTATTGAAGTCTTTTATATTGCTGATGGGTTAATATACTACGTATTACGTAGTTCTACATTAATCCCAGATTAACACTGAGGAGGATAAGATCTACACCACAAACTACCCAAAATCTACCAAAGAGGGTCCAGAGAGTTTTGATGCTGTTCGAGAACATCAGGCTGCAACTCGCTCAATGTTTGCTCGGCTGGTCTGACGACTGGTCAACTTTATGAGCAATAGCTACAAATATAGTCGATATAAAGAGATCTCTTTAATTACTCTGTGCTACGTAAACTGCAAGTGGCAACATGGCGGTTAGGCCGGAAAATATATATTCCTTACTCTATAGTGGCAACCCTACGCCGTCGTGTCAATAAGCGGGAAAAGCAAGGGACAAGTCTCCGCGCACTGAATGAAAATATTCTATTGTATTTTTTTTATTGAAATATACAAATAATTGGCTATAATACCAATTTATTCATAATGTCTAAACAATAAAAAATATCATAATGTTTGAATGGGCATACAGTGGTGCGAATAAAGCTGTACCTAGAAATGTGGGCCCCGAGTGTGCGTTTTTTTTATCCACTCAAAGAAAAATTATTGAAACCATTCTAGTAGCTGCAATTTGTATTTATGTTATTGTAAGTATGTATTCTTTGAATATCAAATATATTCAAATTTACGTAATGTCCAGACATAATTAAATTATAAACATTGTTACGATGTATGTAGATTTAATTTAATTAATATATTTTTTTGTTGTTGGAAAGGTAAAAACGTTCCCAAAGTTACACATTCCAAATGAAACATCATATGTTAAGAGTGACAGAGGAGGTAAAAGGTTACTTGTGATACTATTGGCCTTATTATGGGGGATGGAAATTGGTTTCAAATTTGCATCCCGCACTGTTATATATTTATTAAATCCATGCCATGTGACAACTTTAATTCAAGTAAGTATTTTAATTTGATTTATGCTCCTTTTCGCCATAACAGTGCGATAATTTAATTTATAAATATGCAATTACAAAATTATTGCACAAATATACCTTAAAAAAACATTTTAAATACAAATGTGTTACAAAATAGTTATTAAATTAGTAGAAGACATTGTTTACATAGAAATAATTTAGTATTTTCTTGTGTTTGATAGAAATAGAAATAATTTGTGAATTTTAGGCTATACAAAGAGCTAATATTTGGATGATACTTATATTTACCTATATAGGCAAAATAATATAAATATCTAGCAAATTACCATTTCTGTCTAATTGTTGAAAATTAAATGTACATGATGAATTCAAATTTTAAAGACCATAATGTGTAACACCAGTTTATCATTATTTCAGATTTATTTATTGGCGGCACCACCTAGCAAATCTGTAACAGCTCTCTTTAGAATTCATTTAAATCTACTTAATGGACCACTTTTAGCCTTTTTATTTCCAGAGACAGCTTCCAGAACTGTAAGTGATTAGTTTTAATTTCATATATTGACAAATTGCTACCCTTACAAAAATTGTAACATAGAATGGGTGGCCTAGTAGCTATATAGCATTGACATGGTGAGGGAAAATATGGGTTTGAATCCACCTCATCATATATAGTTTTTATGATTTCAACTATTAAATAAGATAAAAATATTAACTTAATATTAATTCATTATTTATTTGTAGATATTAGCTGAAGCTGCATTGTATTGGATTCAACATGGTATGATGTTTGTCATACCCTACTATTTGCTCAGAATTGGTGGTATGTGTTGTGAACTTGAAATAAAATATAAATAAGTGGAACCATATACAAAGGTTTAAATGTTAATTGGTATAAATAGCTGTTTACAATTTAGTCAACATTTGCTAATTGTTTTAAACCTTTCATATGGCTCAGCTCAAATCCTGATAATTATTGAGTTATAATAACCCATTATCCTTATATGTATTTATTTAAATTTTTAGGTGTTTATAATATTGAACCTTTTTGGGACTTTAATTGGGCTATCTTCAGTTACTGTCTCAATTTGTTATACCACTTCATTATTTTACAAATTATTGCCATAGTAAGTTAATCTCCTTAATATTTAATTACCTAAGGATTATTTGTGTATATATATATAAACTAAACTTATTTGCTGAAAATGTTATTATTGATTTCTATTATGTTATTAGTTATTTAAATGCATTAATAAGCATTTAATTTTTTTCAGCCAGCACAAGTCAACTTAAATCATATGCTATGTCCGGCTATATTGGATCCCTTTGACGGTCCATGGTACCGTATAGCTGCAGTATTACACCAGGCTATTCTCTGTCCAATGTTATGTAAACTTTTCTGCCTTGTTGCAGAATTTTGCCTTACTAAGTTTCCGCCTACGAAAGTTAAACCAAAGATGAAAGATAATTTATTAGACAATATTCTAGAGCAAAGAGAACATGCTGAGTAGCTTTTTATTAAACGCTTATTTCGTTGTTTACGCTACTTCCACCGTGCGGAAATAGCCATGTGATATATTCGGCAAAGCCTGCGTATAAAATAAGCACCAAGTAGATTTAAAACGTAGAAAATGCGCTAAAGTTATTATTTTAAGTATTATGCTCGATTTTGCTTTAATTTTCGCACATTGAAGTCGTTATTTGAATACAACAATATTCACAAATAAAAATGTTGAGCTATAACAGCATTTTTAATTCTTGTCTCACTTTTTTAGTTTTCTTATTACATGGGAAAGGAAATTGAGAACTTACATGTGGGAGTCTAGCACACTTCGGCTCAAATCGCACACCCCCACAGCGTGAAATAGTAATATAACTGTGTTTTACAGCGAGTGGGGAGCCGGAGGTCCGTTTCCTTTCCCTCACCCTTCCCAGTCCATTCCTTTTTTCCAATGGTCAATCCTTTCCTTATTCTTCAACTCCTAAAAACCGGACATTACCTCTGTGAGCGGTGGTGATCGCTTACTATCAGATGTATCAAAAATCAAAAGCTCAGATGCTGCGCGCATAATAAAAGAAAAAATTTATGAATAATCTTATTTATAATAGTTTAATTAATAATTTTTATTTTATTTCTTTTTAATGTGGTCAACCAACACCTGTTACATTAAATCTTATAACACAACATGTAAATTTGGGTCAAGTTACAAGTTTTATTTGTATAATGTATTATTCATGTCATGTATTCATTGTAATATCAGTCATGTATTATTTGTATCATATACATATTATAAGTATCTATATAAGTAGGATCCTACCCAACAAATTGTTTATTGTTATTGATTATGGGAACACATAATAACGAAATAAAAAGTCAGTCACAGCATGTAATCTTGCCTGATTTAAACAAATGTATTGTAATTTAGGGTAGATGAATCTAAGAATGTGAAACCGTCAATAATTGTGAAATGGGTTTTCGATATGATAGGTCAAGTTAGATTAACTTTATTTGAAAAATACCAGTAGGATAATATATTCATTTATTTATGTAGGATAATATATGCATTATGGTCTAACAAAAAATAATGCATTTAAATTGTTGGCAAATGTTACGGAGCACAATTTTTTGACGGTTTGCAATCGCGCGAGTTAAATTATATTATAAAGGTTTTTACAATTTTATGGCGACTTATGGTACTGGTTGACTAGCTAGTCTCAATAAAGATCGACCCCAGTCAGTAGGACGTTGAAGAGTAAGTATTATCTGTGATAGGACTATAGGTAAGAATTCATCTCCGAAAAAAACATCATCGTCCACTTTATAGCAGTTTTGTTTATAAGATTTAGAGAAAATTAAAACTACAAATACGATAATTTCTTATTTCGTAATAAAGGTCCTGTTATATATAATATATTTAAAGTTGTAATAAAATTAACATCGTTTTTACACATATCATTCAAGATATTTAAAAACGTGATGTGTTAAATTGATCTGCTTTATTAACAGAGTATAGAAATTATCAAGCGTTTTTTGTTTATATTAGCTTGGGGCAAAAGTATTTCATATTGTTTGTACAAAAACAAAACATGTTTAGGTATAATATTTATTTGTTTATAAAATGTATTGTGGCCTTTTGATCGATTACTTTTTGCCATCTTGTGGGTAGTGCCACGATCCCATTCCTGTAAAAATTTTGAAACTTGATTAAAAAAATCTGTAGTCAAAATCAAGTAAATCAAGTAAGGTAAACAGTGTTCTTTTGAGGTTACTTTATGCTTCCTAAAAAGTTCTGCTATAATCGAAACAGGTGGAAATTTGATGGGGCAAAGTCAGGGCTATACGGAGAATGCATCAACACATCCCAGCCAAGCTCTCTCAATTTTTTCTACCCGGCTTTAGATGAGTGTCGTCTGGCTTTTTTATCGTGGAACACCACGTCCTTCCTATTCACCAGCTAGGGCCCGTTTTTCTCAAACTCAAACAATTATTTATTCAATTAGATCTCACTCTTGGATCGTCACAATTGTTTTTCGTTTACGACCGGTTGGGAAGGCAGTTTCTAATTTTAAACTCATCAGTAGAGGTCAAAATTGATAGTTTACCCGGTGGCATAAGCTCAAAGTGGACGATTCCTTTCTAATCCCACCATACAGATAGCATCACTTGTACCCAGTGAGGCTGGGCTTAGCCACGGTCTGTGGGTCGTGTCTGTAGTTGGTCCATGCTTCGATCATGTTCTTTTTCGCACATTCTTATCGTAAGTCACCCATTTTTCATCACCCTAAATTAATCAACTATTTAAGAAATGAATGATTCGGCATTGTTCATGTTTCAACAAAATATAATCGCAATTGGAAACACGTTGCTTAGGTTTCTCTCAGTGAGTTCATGTGGTATGCAAATGTTAAGTTTTTCCTAGTACCTATACTACATTTCATAACTGACGTAAAACTGTTTTATGATCCACATCCAGTTCTTCAGCTATGTCGTAATAATAACAATAAACACTTTATTACTCAAATAAAACAAAATAAAAACAAAAATATTCACAAAGTAAAAAGCTGTACAAGCAGGTCGTGGCTACTGATATTTCGATCTTGCTCCACTTTCTCAAAGATGGCAGTGATTTGCATGTGGAGGGCGCCCCGAGCGAAACTCATCTTTCACACTAAAATTTCAGGACTTGATACCGAACTTGAACCACTTGATACCGCATTAGGTCCGTAAACCGCACAAATATTATTCGCGGCGTTCATCGCATTTTCATCTGACCTATACATGAAAAAGTGTCCGTCGTAATAATACATTGAATTAAAGTGGCGCCACATAAGCATCAGAGTAGAGTTTAAAGAAACTCAGAAAATCAATAAACGTACTTTTACAATAAAATGAATAAAAACGTACAATAAAATCACTCTAGCTACACCTTTTCTCATAATAACTCTTTAAGGTTATATTTACTACATTATTTTGTATAACGCGAGTAGTTGACATTTTCAATAAGTAACTACTCGTAAGTAATTAGTCGACAATATTACTAATTTTTTTAACTCGGCGTAGTTCAATTCGTTTACATTTGCTACATGTATTCCATACCCTGTGCCTACACCAGTGCCGAAAAGTGGAAGGTTTTTGAACTTATTTACAGCCTGCACATTTTTGTTAATTTTCTACCATATGGGAAGACTCCCTACCTCTACCCTCGATAATTTTATCTCATTGTAAACATGTAGCGCAGCGTTTGTGTAATTTGATTAACTGCATTCGTTCAACTGTTTCGCCGTATTCAATATGTTGAGATCAATTTCCTAGCCTTCAAATTCCTTTTTTCATGCTAAAATCTAACTATATTAGCACGGTAAATAAAACAAGTTCCATAATTTTTACAGGATACGAAAGTAAAACTTCAATTGCTTTAAAAATAGCTGTATAATTCAATTTAGTCTTATTAAAAAAATCATTTTAAGGAATAAAAACAGTTTTCAAAACTAAATATAACGTGTTCAAACTAATCTATTAGGTAATTTTCTATATTTTCATGACAAGTGCTCTTATATGAAAATGCATAATAAACAAATGGCGTTTTATTAAATTTCCGGGACCTTGTAGTATTTAATAATATAATTAGAGGTATGTCAATCACTAGCTCAAAATAAGCAAATCTTGCCAGGATGCACTCAATAAACATACTAGGAACTATGCATATAAAAAAACACTTAAATCAAGATATATCATACAACAGAGTAATTACACTAGTTAAAAGGAAATATGACTAGAATACTTTATTCTTCTGAATATAATTATGTATTTAGAATTACATAGAACATAAGATGAACGATGAGATTGAATTATTTCTCTATGACAGAATTAATTCAGAGAAAGTTATAAAATAATGTATCATTCGATAATAGTTTTCCCAATTCATGTGACTAATGGTTCTATATTGCTGTGGTTGTATTATTTTTAATATTCATACTTGGTTTTACACATGGACATAATATACCATAATATTTATCACACATTTTGACTAGCTGTACTCATAATTTGTATAGTTATATCAACCATCAAGAGGTAAACCAACATACACCATTGAAACTTCTGTATTACCATACACTGCAGACACTGTTGGATACAACTTTGTTTTGAATGGAAGATCTGTAAAATTGTATAAAAACATAATTAATATAATAATTATCTATGTATTCTTACATGCATTTATTATATTTTGTTTTTATTCCCTGATAATTTGTTTAATAAGGGTATAAAATTTTTATTTTTTGTTTTATTTCCTACAAATTGAATTTTATCTAGCATATTTTGCTACTAGATGTTATTCAGTAGAAAGTTGATGTTATTACACTGTCTGATTCTTTCTCAGGCCTAAAAAACTGAACCCATTTGGAGGAAATTTGGTAGAAAGATAATTTGAATCTATTTTCCACATTCAAAAACTGTAAACATATTTAGATGAGTGTAGAAAGTTGCTAAAGAACATGTGTGTAAATATATGCTGGCATAACACTGATTTTTTGATGACACCAATTCTTTGCTTGAACTTGGTTTGACTTGCTGCTGTGTGTCTAGATCCTGCAAATAACTATGTGTGCAAAAAAGACTAGAACATTAAAAATATAAATGATGTAATACAATACTTACTTCTGAAAGCAACACCCAAAAATTCATATTTTTTTTCAAAACATAGTGTTCCAGACTCACAATCCAATATAACTCTTACACGCTCTCCAACCTGTATGCAAGAAAACATAACATCAATATAAAAGTTGGTTACACCAATAATAATTCAATATCAGCTGAATGAGTTTAATGGTTTGCTGGATGTGTTTCTGGTTGGATTGGGAAAATAATAAAAAAAAAAATTAATGCCTTACAAATATATATCTACCTTCCTGGGCAAGAAACTCATTCTTTTTTATGAATCATTATGAAAAATGTAATTTTGACTTACTTGATATTTGGGGCTATTGTTTAATAGAGGATATTCTCCTTGAGTTTCTCCATTATGTAGTAAAATGTTATCAACCAAATTCCATCCCCAGCTGTGCTCATCATATCCCAGCAAACCCACATACCCCTGGCACTGCAATGGTGCCTCTTTTGTAGATACCCCTATTACAGCAACTGTTCCTAAGGGTCCCTCCCAAACAACTTCCCATGCATGTCTGCCTCGACTGAATCCCACTTTGCCTCGACAAGCATCTGTACTTTGTGCAACAGGATTTCTAAAATAAAACAAATCAATATCTAAAGATCAAAGATCTTATAAATCATTCAATGTTGCTGCCATTACGTCAAAAAGTAACGAAGAAATTGAATTTAAGATAACTTAAACAATTAAGTATAAACTCTTACCTGTGTAAAGTAAATCCATTTGGTTTGATATATATATTTCTTGAACAATCATATGGGTTCCATGCATGAAGGTATGCTCTTAATTTGGTTTTATAGGTTGGAAGGCTTGAAAGTAAATCAGATCTTAGAACTTCTTCTGCCAGCCTTCTGATGCAATGGTACCTCCACACGTCATTGTTTTCGTCATTAAGTATTCTAAACCATGTTTTACATACCAACATACAATGTTTTAAGTCTCTTAAATTAAGATACGTAAAAATATGATCTAAAAGATGATCCTTAACGAGCTCTGCAATAAGATAGTGATTGTGGGATTGATATCCATTCATTACAATAATGTTACAATTCCGGACAACTCTTTTGATATACATAACTTTGTTTATGTATTGGACACACAGATCGGTTAACGCCAGCGATACTATTAATAAATTAATATTTCTACAAACACATTTAAGTCATGCAATCATATTAAATAATACAAGAATTGAGTTTGCGCAGACACGTATCATTATTTTATAAGATTTTAAACAACTATTTTTCATCCGTGAAGAGTTTCAATTAAAATAATCAATAGGTAGGTTGTCAGTGCAGTACTTATGAACAGTAAACATTAATTTGTTCTTTGAATTTTGAAAATTCAAGTAAATGAATCAAAGCAAATTTTTACTTGACACTGACAGAAATCTGAAAACTTCAAAACTGCACACAAGCACTGCCATAGTATAAAGAGAGTCCGCCTCGTTCGTCTGTCTGTTCGTAGTAACAATACACAAGGTAATAACTGCTTTTACTGTTTGTATACACTTGTTCCTACATTACTTTATTTATTTTTATTAGATTATCTGTAAAAAAAAGATATGCATTAGGGGTGGATTGAGCCCCGCTACGCGCCGGCCAAGATAGCAGTTTCGTTTTGGGGTATGATAGGAGAAATTTTTTCAGCTTGCCTCAAGTACCTAGGTACCTAAAAATTGGTGCTAGCCACAGAGTAAGTTTTATACTACGTAATATCTCACTTGGTAGAAAATTTTAAAAAGTGTTCAGCTGTAAGCTGTAAATAACAGTTCAAAAATCTTCCAGCGCTGGTGTAGACAAATGGTATGGTAAGAAAGTAGCAATTGTAAACAATCATACGTAAAAGTATGCTGAGTTGAAAAATTTAATATTATTGTCGACTAAAGTTACTTATTGAAAATGTCAATTTCTCGCGTAGTACAAAATAATGTAGTAAATATAACCTTTGTTACTATAAGAAAACGAGTAGCTACAGTGATTTTTTCCAGAATTGTAAATAGTACGTTTATTGATTTTTTACTCATTTTTGATGCGCGTCAGTAGCTACAGCTAGTACACTACGGCAAAAATTAGTACCTATCTATAGATAGAGCTGAGAGCAGTACTTTTATATAATTACTAGCTGCACCCGGCAAACGCTGTTCTGCCTTACTCTTATCGTTTAGTGGTATGAAAAATAGATGTTAGCCGATTCTCAGACCTACCCAATATGCTTACCAAATTTCAGAGGAATCGGTCAAGCCGTTTCGGAGGAGTATAGAGACTAACATTGTGACACGAGAATTTTATATATAAGATAATATGGAACATTATGGCTGCGTTGGTGACTCTGTGGTAGTTTACGTAGTGACTAGTTTCAATCTGTGGTGGAAGTATAGTATAAATTATCATGTTATGGATTACGGTCTACGATTGTTTGTGTAGGTATCGAATACAGTCAATGTATAATTGTTGTTTATTTACTATCCATTACTAAACACATAACAGTATGCCTGCAATTGACGCCAATTTTAATGAAGATGATGAAGATTATATAATATCAAGGGCCAAAGAAGCACAACAACAAAACATTCATTCTGCTAAAGCATGGATGCTGACGGCAAAAACTTTATTTCCAACAAATTTTAAGATTCAATTCGAGGCGTATTTGATGGAAAAACAGTCTGGAAATGTTCACGAAGCAGCAGAATGTTTCAGTTCTCTAATGACTTCAGGACAAAACTTACCCGAATTATTGCCAGAAATATCTGCAATTGCAAACGCTTTGAAATCTTACGAACCTAGTTTCTTAAGTCAAATGTTCGATAATATATCACCAGACATACAGTTAACTATTTTAAAAACAAGTGTTGAAAATAGTGATGACACAATGGAACATTGTCGGCTATTAGTACTTTTGCTTAAAAAGTTTCCACAACTTGGAGTAGATAGTCTTGTAAAGACTTTAATTAATGCTGAAAAATTTTTTTGTGACAATAGGTATGCAAGATTGCTTGTCGTAGAAACACTACCTCTTCTTAGCTCACTTGAATCACCAAGATTGCTTCAACGATTATTGGTAAAAGCAATTGATTTTTACAATACCTATGTTTATGATGATATTGAACATGATATTACTGATCCATGGCAAAGGCTTTTCGGGGTCTTAGATTTGTTGGGAAGGCAGCTTGGATGGGATCCTTACCTTGTTAATTATGCTAATAGTCTGAATAAAGAATCATATTTCCAAAAGCTTTTAACATTAAGAAATGTTGAAGATTGTCGGCAATTACTCTACTGTGGCTTAGCTTATTTTCTTAGATCTCTGTATGAACACAAATCACTTAAAGGAAATCACTTATTAATTGAATCATTGTCAGATCCAGATTCACCACCTTCTAAGAGAAGAAAGGGTGATATAGAAGTAACTGGAGTATCAGCTTATCAATTCCAAGCAGCTGCTAATTGTTGGGAACTTCTACATAGTAATGATATAATTTCTAGAGAATTTATGAAATTGACATCCCAGTTGCAAACCAAACCGTGGTTAGAAGGATTTACTGAAGAATTAGCTCTTTATAAGGGGAAATATGACGAGGCTATACCTCCACCCAATGTGACAAGCCTTTCTGCAAATATTATAAGAATATCAATCAACTACTTTCAGAAGAATTATACAACTTGTGTAGAAAATATTTTAGTTGCTCTTCCCCAATTGCCTTCTATTGAAGGCACATTAGAAACAGATTTGATTGTTGGTGGAAAGCATAGACATCTCCATTTCCTACCACCAACTAAAGCTGCCATAATGCACTATTTCTGCTCATTGCTTATAAGAATTTTACTAAATACAGGAAATACTGCTGATCTTACTTATGGACACATGTTGGTTCTTATGCAGTTAGGGTGGCCTCAAGAGGAAAGTATATTCCTCCATATCTTAGATGTTATAAGACGAACAGGTGTTTTCCACTATCATTTATTTTCAGCATATATTATTCATATAGACATATTAGAAGAATTAAGTTATATTTGGAATGAGCATGGAAAGAGTGTTGTATTAGATATTCTTCCTAATTCCCAACAGCATTTAGGGCAAAGAAGAATTGGGACAAGAGGAGCCGATAAAGGTGTTAAGGAAGATTTCAAACAGGCAATGAAAACTCAAGTTGCTAGATGTAATGAATCAATGTTAAATTTAATGATTCAATTTATCAATTCAGAAAGATCTTATTTACTTCAAATACTCTAAATAGTATTCATGAAATATAAATACATATAGGGTGTTAAGATTGTTTTATTGAAAAATTCCATTACATTTTAATTAAAATCTCTTAGTATCTAAATTATTAAGATGAATGTAATTATAAATTATGTTGGTTTTTTTATGAACTTCCTTCATATGAACCAACAGCCAATAGAAGATTGCGTCTAGTGAAGTGTAAATTTTTAAGAGGCGAGTTTTTAGTAGCGAAAGAGCGCAATAGAAATTTTTCTTCCTTTGGCGCTGAACCAGTAGCATTGTTATCATCATTTGTACTTTCATCTGTTATAGCCACAAAGTCCCACAATTTGATAGTACAATCCAATGAGCCTGTAACAAACTTTATTAAATAAAAAACAGGACAAAACAAACAATAAGTGCATGTGTGCAATCAATGCAGCATTTGATATTCATACATCAATAAACAAATTATTTTAATCTAACCTGATGATAGTATTGCACCGTCACGGCTAAAAGCCAATGTAGTTATTGGCGCAGAGTGGAAAAGAGGTAGGGCTGCTGTAGGTGAGCCAGTGGAGATGTCCCAAACGATAATCTCGCCTCCGCCGCCACCCGATGCGAGCCAGCGGCCGCACACAGAGAATGACAACGTAAATATTGTACGCTGTAAATAAGTGTAAATCTAAATAAGTTTAAGGCAATAGACAGCGTTATCTTTGGATGGTGTCATATATGATATTAGTTAAGATTCAAATAAAAATAATAAGGTTTTTTGATTTAAAAAATCAGGCAAAATTTTTTGGTTTTCAGTTCACAGCAAAAATTAAAATAAATACAATACCGCTTACTTTGTGACCAGTCATAATGCGTACTTGTGTTCCAGTCAAACAGTCCCACATGCGGACAGTTCGGTCGCTCGACCCAGTGGCAATATAGTTTGAATTAGGATGAAATTGAACACACTGAAAATAAAAATAGATCAAGCCATCTCTTTTTGTTTATTATAAAGTTTTTAAAGTATAAATATTCCAATTGCCTTAATGTTTGAAACACATGAGGGTAACTATATGTTTAATGTGCGAGTCGAGCACGTATCGGCACGGTCGGGGGAGGTACCACAATCCCACAGAAGATCGACGTAAAATAGTAGCATATGAATGTTACTGTGTGTTTAGTGCAATAAATGATGAACCGGAGGCCAGTTTCCCTTTCCTAGTCCATTCCTTTATTCGCATGGTATATCTTATTCTCGTATTATCTTAAAAGCAGGTTATGCTACGTGGGTGAAGTCATTTGGATGATTCATTTTTTTAATTCAAAGTTGCTGCCTACTGTGTTACATTTCAAATCTGGTCTCGTTTTTTGTTAAAAATAATTATATCATTTGTGTGTTTTTATTCATCAAGCAAGATATTAATTTAATGGTGATTAATTCTGATCAATAATTTTTTTTATTAATCTCGTATATAATAAAATGCCTTTGAAGCAAGGACTTCAAACTGTCTTTCAAATATGTAGTAACCATAGAGAAAATCTTAATTGATACTGTTTCATTTATAATTATTTTAAGCTAGCTTTTCGTCCGCGGCTTCGCCCGCGTAGGATTCGCTTATATCGCGCGACATATTCAGGAGTATTTTCATCGCATCAAAAAGTATGGTTTGTTCTTTCCCACGTTAGCTCCATCTTCATACCAAGTTTCATCAAAATCGGTTTGATAATAACGAACTATCATACAAACTTTCATCCCCTCTTTCAACATATCCTTTCCCAAGTTCAGTTCTATCTTCATAACAGATTTTGTCAAAATCGGTTCAGTGGCTTTAAAGCGTAACAGACAGACAGACAGAGTTACTTTCGGATTTATAATATTAATAGGGATGTTATCCTACTTACAATCTAAAAATCACAAAAAATAACATACATATCATTTTGTACTAAAAATTAACGAAAGTTACATAATATGATATCAAAATCTTACATCAACATCTGACAAATGTCCAGCAAATATTCTCAATGGCTGATGATGGTCAGTGGCCCAAAGACGTACTGTGCGATCGTGGCCACTGGAAACAAAGTAATGGCCATGCGGAGACCATCTAACATCCCAAACCGGCCAAACATGACCTCTATATACGACTAGACACGTCCAGCATTGCAATGACCATAACCTGACTGAAAAGATATGAACATAAATAACATGATATCCTCATTGACATTTATTTTTTTAATTTTTATGATCTATGTAACTTATTAGTTATTAGTATTTTGTATAATATATTTAAGCCGCGTTGCGCAAAAATGACTGGATGTTATAAGTTGTAAGGCGTGTCTTTTGCCGTGACATTGTAGCTCTCAAACGCTGATGAATTAGTAAAGATTAGCTATGCCATACTGCTGCCACAAAATGGCAGATTAAATATTTTAATCACAATATTCAGGTAATATTGGTATCAAAGGGCTTGACTACTTGAAATACTATATACTGTGACAAACTTAAAATTGACAAAGGCCGCTACGACAAGATGGAGGCGGGAAAATTTAAAATATTTAATTATTACTATTAAGTATCACTTATAATTATAATATTATTAATTTAATCGGTACATGTCTTACTCAATGATATATTTTATCAATTTGTTTAAGATTCATGTTTTTTTTCATGTATTACCTGTGGAATCTTCCGAACAAGATAGGAGCATTGTTTTAAATGGATCAAAGCCCACTTTGTACACAGGTCCACAATGGCCAAACAGTGTACGACATGTATCTCTGTCTTTTTCTTCCATCATTCTTACAAGAACATCACCTGTAATAAATTATTAACTCAAATTACATAATTCTGCTACTCTTTTCGGCGCAATTTTCAACAAATTACAATTCATTTTACAGAAAAAAAATACCTGCTTCTCTGTCAATATCTTGCAATTTGTCAACAGATTTCATTCCACGAAGTCTAACAGTTGTTAATGTCCATACCTAAAATAATCATAAAATATTTCTGTATATTAATGATGCAAAAACTACTCAGCTAGTTAACACAAGAATGGTAGCAAATTATTATGATTTTTATATTTTACTAACCTTAATAGTGGAATTGTTAAAGCCCACGGCAAGTAATGTGGAATCATCACAGATATCAGCACACAAGGCATTGTGACTGCTGTTGAGCAGTGTATAGAAACATATAGAAGGCAGTGTCTCTGGTCCCAGTTGAACACGCTTGGAAGCTTCTCTTAGAGCTTTCCCTTTTTCTATCTTGTCAGTTTCTTTCCTTTAATTGTAACAGACATGGAAATTTTAGAGGAAATGTTTTATTTAATATGAAAAATACATGCTGATTTTACAACTTATACTTGAAACTCATTTATATTCAACTTACAATTCTGGCAATGGAATTCTGTCATTGGGAGGAGCATTAGGATCCAATTTTGGCTTTTTCATAAATATGTTGTCCTTTTTAGCTTTCTTCTTTTTAGGCTTATCAGGTGTTTCTTCTACTTCCTCTTCATCTTCAACTGGTGTTGGAAGAACTTCTATATACGGTTCTTTAAGAAGGCCATAGTATACTTTTGCCCGGTTTTCTGTATATAAAATTAAATGTATCAAAAGGTTTGTTATGGAAAGCAATTGATAACTTGAAATTTATTTTAAACAGCATTAAAATGCTATTAATGATAAATCCTTGTTGAATTGAACCTGACCTCTGGACAGGCATTGTGTTTATAGCTCAAAAATATTGGTAATATTTTTGAGCTATAAACACATAAATGCTATAAATTGTCATAAGAATTTTAAATTTAATGAATTTCTTTAACACATTCAGCATTAAAAAACTTGCTGACAACACAGAGAGGATGAATTAAAAGAGTTACAGAGCGAAACACTCTGACAGCGGTCACAACACATAGTGGTTATGAAAAAGCTGCCACACCACATTCAGAGATATCATGCTGGTCAAGTATTGTACATTGCACAGGCTTTGATTATCTACATGAAACTTGATAGCAGTGGGTGAGAGCGAGACTCAAATTTTGTATGAATTTAAAATTATTTCAAGTAAACATACAACACATCCATTACTTGTAGATTTTGCATATTCATTTGAATATGAGTAATTACTATATAATCTATATATGTTGTTATGGTATATCATATAATGCTTACATACAATACTAAATAATGTGAACATACACACTCTATATCAGCCAGGGATTAAGTATGTACATGATCCCTGAATGCCAATGGTGAAAGATGAACAAACAGACAAACAAACTCATCAGCCTTATATTATTAATGAGAAATTTTTTTGAGAAAATTATTGAATACCATTTCTTGTGGCTTCACCAAGAATTCCTCCAGCAGTTGCTCTCACTTGAGCTTGAGTTCTTCCAGGCCCATCATGAACATCAATTTGTATGTGATTATTTATTATATTAATAATCACCGGTGAACTTTTCTGTTCATGCAGAAATCTCTTTAATTGAGAAGAAGCATCTCTCGAAAGTTGCACTTCAAATTTATTTGAACTAAAACAATTAATTATAATTACTAACAATCTGTCATTTATTAGGTATATATTGAATTACAAATTGATAAAATATACTTTTATTTACTTTATTCAAAAATGTGCAACAGATAAAGTTTATTTAATCATATAATATAATAAGAATAAAAATATTATAATTATTTTAAGATGTCCTAGTTGATTTATACCTATATATTTCAGCAATTTCATTTCCTTTTATTTGTTCTTTTGTTTTCACTATAGCAAGACGCTTCAAATCATCCTGGTAATAATCCTCTTGTTCCGGACCAAACCTTTCCAAAAACTTTTCAGCATGTTCATTGTGGTCATATAGTATAAGAACTAAATACATGTGAACAAAAACTGGATAGAGTAGTGTTGATAATTCATACTGAAAGTGAAGACGCTTATTTGAGTTTCTGACGAATGGAAATGTTATATCTTACAATTAACTTTATTATATTAATGTGTGATTAATCTAAATATACCTTGTAAATATCTAAGGAGTTTTCAATATATTTCTTGAGACCATCGTATGCAAGTTCGTAAGTAAATGGATCACTCTCGGTATGATGAGCTGTGAGGATACTTGCTAGTTCAACCTCGGGTAAGTCTAAATTATCAAATTGAGTATCTCCTAAGTTGGCTTCTTTTCTAAGGATTTCTTCAGTGCCCTGAATAATAATTAAAAAAAAATATATGATTCGGTACTGAAACAGCTATTGTAGTTTCGATTTGAATAATACCTTCAAGTTGTATTTTTTCAATAAGTGGAGCACGGCGAGAAGTGGTGTGGATTTGTCTCCCATTTTTAGTGCTTTACAAGCTGTTCATAAAAAGGGATGAAACAAATCCTCAAATAAGATATTTCTTAGTCAATATTCGAAAAAAAAACAGTATAATGTTTATAAATTACACACGCAAACAATTACATTTAAATGCTGTCGAATGTCAAATCATTACTCGAGTGTCGTCTGTCACTGTCACTGCCACAATTACAGATTCAATTAAATTTTTTTCACAATCATACATAAACTAGAGACTTTATCTATGACCACAATAAATGTCATAATGAGTATATACAAAGGCGAGCTATAGAGCGAATAAGTCTAGCATAAAAATGTCGTGCACATCTTACGAGAATTTATGTGAAATGGGCACGCTCTCGTCTCCACGACTAATTTCACCCATCCTCTTAGCGTTAAACACTAGCTAGCGATATCTCAAAGCATGACAAGGTCCAAGGGTCGCTATTCGCGGATTATACGCCACTCTCCGTGTCTTTCTTAAACATAACATCCTTTCTTACAATCCGCGACTGATGCTCACGATGCCAATAAATCACGTAGTAATTAGTTTTAATCTATGAATAAATCTGCCTACGATTGACATAGCGGACAGATGTAATCCCCACGCTCTATAGCTTTCATAAGTATATATAATATGCATGAGCGACAATAACAATTCTTTTTTAATGTAGGTAGATAGGTGCTTTAATTCTTTTGTATACATTAATTTGTTTTCATTATTATTTTTTTTTTAATCTTTTAGAAAATCATTTAATTCCAAAATGGCACAAGTGCCACATGAAGTCATTCATAAGGATTACAATTTTTCCTGTGCATAAAATAGCACGACTTGTATTAAAAAAAGTTTTATTTTACAGAACAGAATTACCATTCGAAAAATTTCATAGACATATTCGTACTCAGGGATTGTGAAAAGGGGAAAGGAAATGATATTAAGTACTTACCAACCTATTATTTTAATATATCCATGTTATTTAAAATAAATCTAGTATGTACATACTTTTTTATAATGCTGAAGAGGTTGATTGCGTTAAGGAGTTGTTTGCTTGCTTGAACGCGCTAATCGCAACCGCTGTGCCGATTTGGATAAAATTTGATATAAGGACAGTTTGAGTTCCGAGAAAGGTCAGGTTCAGTTTCAGAACAAGTTGATCTAGGAAATCAGAAAAACGGAACTATGAGGGGAAAATCCCGGGATAGTCAATCGTTTTCTTCGATTACGTGGGCAATGTCGCGGCCGCATAGCTATAATAAAATGTTAACAGTAGCCAAAAATAAATAAAATATGAAATAGAAACTTCATTTGCACTTAAAGCAGTAATTTATTTTATTAGTTATATTCAGAAAAAGCATAAAATGCATATTATTCTTTATGAGAGATTAAAACCTCTTAAAGTATTGTTTTATTTTGTCTATTAAATAAAGATATGTGCATTTGTTCTCACTTTTTCTACAATAATACGAACAATTGTTGTTTTTTTATTACTAACACATTTAAGGCGTGGTCTATTCTACACATATCAATTATTTTTGTATTAGAATATAAATTTAGCTACCTTTTCTAGAGGTGTGGAGTTGGAGAAAAAGATGAGACAACACTTGGTAAATGCATATTAAAAAATAATAATATAACAATTGTAATTGTACAATTTCAGTAAAAATTGTAACTGTACTGCACGCATATTTGTTATATTATTATTTTTCATCTTTTCTCATAACACCTTGTCAAATAAGTTAATTTAAAAAAAAATATTCATGTTACGTCTAAGGCAGAGCGAGATATTCTACCACTCGTATCTCGTGCTTAAAAGGGTGTCTCAGATATTGTATATATTGTAACAGAATAAATATTTTAAATTTGATTTTGATTTTAAACATGTCAGTTTATCAATTATTGGTGTCTGAGATCCCAAGAGCTTAATTTGCCACGATATTATGATTCGAAATTCAATTTAACACATTCCGTTAAGAGAGGGGTACGAGAGGGTAACCCCGTATACAAAATATCCCCAGATAAGCCAATGAGATTACTATCAAAGGCACTCAATGCACTGTGCGGGCACAATATCTATGAATTTAAGGTTTTATTTTGGATTTCTAAGATTTTTGTATAAAGCTCTAAACTCTCTGCAAAATTAATGATATGAAGAATACAATTTCTTTCTATATAGATAGACATTTATTATTTAAATGACTAGTCAGACATTTATTATTTAAAGGTTAGTTAGACCTAGAATTGTAACAAAGTATCTATAACTGGTTTTTAATTAATCAGAATTCAGACATCGTCCGAATAACAATCCAATTCAACACGTTAAATATTAGTTGAAATTAATGGATCTTAGTAACAAATACAAAATATCGTATAATTATCCGTTATCACCCGTTTCGCAAATTTTCAAAATCCACTGGCCAAAGAGCCTACTATAATTATACATATTATATTTCTCAATTTAAAATTTTATTGCTATGCGTTATAAAGTTTTAAAATGTTGGTTGCCTTTTTAATAGGTAGAAAAGTATTAAGGATAAGGTTTATGTACACATTACCTACAGAGTAATTTATTTGGTCGTTATAATATATATGTCTTATCTATAAAGCTTTATTACATTAAAATGCAAATAACTCTAATAATTGTAGCAATTTGATTAACTATTAGTTTGGATTATATAGTAATGGTCTGATCTATTAAGCTAATCTACACGTAGATATAGCATTTATAAGAAACAAATAATATTAAATATTGTAATTAATATCATTCTATTAATGCCACTGAACACAGGTACCTATTTTTTGCAAAAGATATGACTATATTAAATAGATACGTATTTGTGATCTCAAGTAAACCTCACTAATATAGTTTTGGAAACAATATAACAATTCATAACCATCCTCATACATTATTCCAAATATTAACAGTAAGAGAACCTAATACAAAACATACATTGTTCTACACTTCCACATGTATAATATACTTACTATGAATTATATATGAGGTATGTATACAGGGACAACTTATCAACGTTATTACAGGAAATGAATTTATGAAAGTGAGGATAAATATCCGTTTGTTCGTCTGTTTGATTCAGCTAATTTAGACAGCACCTGGCATAGCTGGTGATGTAAAGAATAACGCAGGCAGTGCCTAAAATATAATATCTCATCTTTTTAGTAATTTTCATTTCAGAATCATAATAATAAGCTAACTCATTGCTCTCTTCTTTAATATTCTAGATAAATAAATTATACATACTTTTTAAAGTGCGGCGACGAAAGTTAATTCATTAAATTGACAAATATTAATATCATTTATATACATATCTATTGAAAACCATACAGTCGAATACGTTTTTAATATCGAATCGAATCGAAGTTTTATCAACGTTCAATATTTTTACAGTCAGTCAAGTAGAGGATATGATTGTACTTAAACAGCGAAACAGAAAAGTAGAATATGTTGAGAATATTCACATAATTTTAAAATGAACATTTTAAGTTTAAATCAAGTTTAATGTACACTAAGTATAAATATTGAACAATATAGACTTATCTTTTATGAACGGGGATAAAATTCTATAATTTCTATGATACATTATGTTATTAAAGCTTGGGATTTATACATCTAAAATTCTATTAATATAATATGGACCTAATGTCAAAAAATTTTAACGTTTTCAGTACTGCGAGCATACACAAATGCGATCGCTGACGAGTCTTTCTTTCCTACCCTAGCTGCACTTTGCAGTAGAACAAGTATATATTATTGCTTATGATAAAAAGAGATATGTAAGTAGTTATACATCTTGGCTAGAACAGTTGTACGATTCTATCGTGCGTGGAGCCACGTCTTCGTAAGGTGTGACGTGTGCTGAGGCAAGTTCACGCGATACTCTTTCAGCGGCACTTAATACGCGCAGTAAGTTTAGTCCTGCCAGTTTTTTCAAATCTTCCATAGTCCAACCTGCTTCCATCAGTTCAGCAAATAGTAAAGGGTACGAAGATACATCCTCTAGTCCTTGGGGAGTACTGTTGATATGATAAACGATGAATTATTACGGTTTCGCTGCAGATATAACGTGACAGTGTTAGAGATATCCGTATAAACTTCCTTATATAAATCTGCTTTATAAATCATATACCCATCTTATCATTTAACTAATCTTAAACAAACAATTTTTGTTCAAATTACATCTAATCGGTCATCATCTTTTTTAATTTGGTTGTTCATATTACATAGTATAATGTTATATGTGATATCACAGTTGTTCCAAAGGATGAGATAAGAATAGGGGAAATATTAAAGCCATTGAAACATTGGCAAGGTATCTAAGTAAGTACTATCATGCGATCAAGTACAGATGATGTTTAAGTTTATACATACTAATTAATTCCATCGTATCCAGCGCCTAAACCGACGTAATCCACGCCGGCCACATCGCGTATGTGATTTATATGAGCTGCAAAAAGTTTTTTTTATCACCACAACGGAAATATTCGTAACCGATAAAATCAAAAGATAAAAATGGAACAAATACCTATAGCATCTTGCACAGTTGCTGTGTTTCGGCATGTTAAAAAAGATGTATAGAAGTTAACCATTACAAGGCCTTTATTGGCAGCAAGTAGACGAAGAACTCCATCCGGCACATTCCTGGTTACATTGCACAAGGATCTTGCAGATGAATGGGAAAACAGAACGGGTGCTCGAGATATTGCCAACGCATCACGCATAGTGCGCTCTGATACATGTGATAGGTCCACCAGCATTCCAAGTCTATTCATTTCCATGATAACTACCTGTAATATACATTTAACATGATTCGAAGTAGGTAAGAAATAAGAAGTAATAATTCAGATTGGGCCAAGTTCAATAGGTCCTCTCCGACGTTTTAACAACGTCAAAGTTCGCCAGAGATTTAAAAAGCTACGTAACTAGTAGTCCCTAGGTAGTTTATTAAATATCTTTTTTTATATGGATAGTACCTAATATTATCTACCTAGTGTCTGGTAATACAAATCTAGTAAGAAAAAAAGCACAATAATAATTATTAGAACACTAAATGTAAAATAAAATCTCTAGGAATTATGTAAATGATTTTTTTTAGTAGATTACCTAATGTACATATTGTGATCAAATGACGCACGCATACATTTTCCTATACAAATGGATGGTTTTACATGCTTATATGTATATCGTTCAACACTCAAATATAAGAATACGCGATTTACTAAAACTCTTAAGTCTATTGAGTGTATACAAAAATAAATCACCATTCAATTACTGTCTTGCTTGAAGACTAATTTGACAAAAAACCAAAAGAAACCAAAATTTCCCGTATATTGGTATCTTTTCAGCACACTATGCAATTAACCTGAAGCATATCATATATTTTTATTTTTTTAATGCAGTGAGGATTATATGCTTACAGACATCATATACTTTAATTTAAGACAATATTTAAAACAAGCTTATCGCGTTTTAGTCCCCTTTAGTATAGTTTACTCACTGCATTAGTGAGTTTCAACGCACATATATTTACTAAAAAGCTATTAACACTTCTTTTAAAATAATAATTATTTAAAATTATTTTTGTTGGTTAACAAAACCAAATTTTATTATCCAATTAAAAAAAAGTCCAATTAGTGTTCAAAAGTTTTTCTAGACTTTTACACTTTATTATTCATTTTTGTCATGAAATTTCGACCGAACCGAGTAACTATCGTTTTGGTTATTATAAGTAGCCGAAATCCTTACAACAATATTAACTAACATAAACTAAACTAAATATTAACAATAACATTATGAATCGGTTTTAGCAACATCGATGTCAAATGAAAAACAATGTCATTTAATCACGACATTTGACAACCTATAGCTATTGTTAAAATTTAGTTACATAAGATCGGGAAGAGAACAAAGATGAAAGAAGGCATTGTTAATTACACTTGTCAGTGGGTATGAGAGGTCATACCTGAATCTGTTACATCTATTATAGACCTCGCTCATTATATGTCAGCATTATATAATAAGTAGATGTTATTATAGATACTTTGAAATAAAATATTTCCGTTTTCTTAGGTACCTAAAGGCAACAATTAATAGTAATTACACAGATTATGATGCATAATCCACTAGTACAGTAATACAACCTATACGTGTTTATAGAATGTTCTGACAAAATTTCTGTACCACAACAACAACATAAAAAGGATTAGCTACTGTATCAAACTCGACTTGTTTTTAAAAATCTTATCGTATGAACTCGTCAGTACTATTAAGCTATTTGACTCAACTCTCCACTCTAATCGGATAGGATACCCTTAAATTATTTGTTTCTAATATTATTCCCAAAATGAAACTATCAGGTTACCTATGAGACAAAAAAAAAAAACAATACGATCGCCTGAGAAATAGTGGAAAAAAAAATCTCTTCGAAAAGACGGTTAAGAAGTTATGTCGCAAATTAGAAAATACTTAAAAGAATACATCATGCAAAATAAATTTATTGATATGATGTATTAATATATGCACTTCAAAAATTTGTACAATTTAAAATATCGCTAGAAGAAAGTAGGATTACAACAATTAACCTTGTTTTTCGTAACCCCGTTTTGGTAATATTTTACAAAACAATAGTGTACTTAATGTTTACTGCTTGAGCTCTGCGTTACGCGCAGCGAGTGCTTACAACAAAAGGGATTATTACGGAAAGAATCGCTGTACAAAAAACAAATCAAAGAAAATAGCGTCGGATATGAATGCGGTCGAAGCACTTTTAAGCTATATGTAAATGTCACCGTAAGATTGTAAAACCGTTAGATTATAATCTAACTCGTGAGATTGTTATTTGTCGACAAATTGTGATCAGTAACATTTGATAGCTATTTTACGCATTATTTTTCGTGAGATTATAATGCGAATACATCGCGGTTACATTGTCGGTCAGGTGTCGACGGAGCCCCGTGATGCGGCTTTATCTGCGAGGTTTTCAAACACATCGCAAATAACCTAACACATTGTACTGACTGATTGAATCAACATTACACAGATAACGGTTTCTCATTAAAATATTACAATTTACCGAAAAATAATGCTTTAAATTAACAATGCAAAAACAAAATGTTTGATGGCCATTATTACACGATAATCTTTAATATGTAATTGGAAAAAATAAAATACTGCCCCTATATTATATCTAGAACGTATGACATATTGGCAGTACATATTTACATTGGTACGATATTGTACAAATTGCCAAAAATGGTAAAGGCTTCAATAAAAATAAATTGCTTTCAGTACTTAGCGAAGTTTTATCATCTTTAGCATAATTTGCCACCCTATTATCGGCGAAGAATATTACGGAAGAAAACATTTTACTTCGAAACAAACTTTAGAAAAAACTGAAAGCGGTCGTGCAACCCCTCATAACTTGCCGCCCCGGGCATCTGCTCGGCCTCCGGCAAACACACCATTGAAAATTCCTAAGTGTTTTAACTCTGTTTTCGTAACGTTTTATTTATAACACTGCATATGAACCACAAATATACAAAGTTATTTAGTTAAAATTTAAAAACTTCTTATAAAATATATTACTGTGTAGTTCCGTTTACTTTTGTCCGTTATTAGTAAACGGATAACACTTCTTTTGAATTTTCGTAACAGCAGCTAAGACAAAACATTTTAATTGCAAATTATCTAAGCCATTTTAGTGCTATTGTGATACAGAATATTTTGATCATCGTTGGTTTCCATTTCAATAAATTGACCAACTCATCTGAATGTACTCATAAAATTACCTTTCCAAACGGTGAAAGACCACCTCTTAGATTTGAGTCCGGACGGTCGGTCGCAGCGCACTCGGCCCATGGAGTGTCACACGATGACGTCAAGGTTAAGTAGCGGACTCCAACTTGATATAGCGTTCTTAATACACCGAGGGATCCTCCTATAGCGTGACCACCCTCAACACCTACTAGCGAACACAAGCGGTGGTTAGCGTGTGCTGTTAAAATATCTGAAAATAAAAAATTAAAGACCACTTATTTTAATATACCCTATGCAGTAGGTACGCACCGACATTGGCATTGGTATTTTTGGAATTATTACCTGTATAGTAATTTTTTTGAACCATTTCTAATAAGAGTAATTTTGGCTGATGCTATGTTTTTAATTAATATACCCATTTAAATGACAAAATCAACTAAATAGCCTCACACTGAGTATACGTAAAAATATTATTTTATCCTGGCGATCCTTAATGGCAGAATAAGATAAACTCATAATCATTGACAAGTCTAGTACAAAGTAAGAATTAAATCTGTCCGTATAGATTCCTAAAATCGAGTTTAAAGGTGTCGGTTATATACAAACATACAGGTGCACTTGTATGTTTTAATGTAAATCTAATAAAAGTATATTAAAACGCATAGTCTTACTGTCCTTTTTATAATACATAATATATTGATATCGTAATGTGTTGATTATTTATAAATACCATAAAGATCCATGAATTATGTAGGACCAATGAATTTGAGAACACATGAATAAAATGTATTGTTATGCTGAATAAATAAATGAATTTTGCACATTAGTAGAAAGAAAGGGCCATTAATAATTCAGTCATTAAATCTGCCTAGAAAGGGAAACAGAATGAATAACGAGCGAATATCTATTACGAGCGCCATTAAGTAAAGTAGAAGGTTTCTGGCAGCTAATTTGTTTAGTTATTTGTATATTATTACAACAAACGATGTCGAAATACCATTATTTTTCATATGAATAACTGAAAAGTCGAGTTAAAACTGCTAGAGAAAGGTACCTACTATAGTGCATTAGGGTAATTACGGACCTCTATGTTCAGAGCAGGTGATAAATTATAATGAGTTTAACCAAAGAGTTGTGGTTTTTATTTTATTTTACGAACAGCCCGTATTTTCCCCACCAGAATCAGGCAAATTAAATTAAGCTTCAATATAAATGGTGACAAATTTGTGATTTGTATTTGAGTAACATTATTTAGAGAGATGAAAGCACTTAACATCCGTACTGCATATACATGAAAATAGACAACGTCTAAATTAGAAACACTAACCTTCAGCTGAAGTGCAGAATGTGAGCTCCGGGTGATACTTGTCTGTTAAACGCTGTATCAGGTCTATTTGCTCGAAGGTAAGTTGTACCGCATCCTTGTGTTGAGAATCACAAGGGACGTATGCTGCCCAAAACTATATGCGAGGGAAACCTTTTTAAGTCCTTCAGCACAGCTTACATATTCAAATTAAAATAAGAAGTATCTGATCTGTAATATTTTTTCCACTCAATCGGTTTTATTTTTCAAATGTTTTAAATGGCGGAATAGTTCAATGCGTATTTGTGTTATATAAAGCGACGCGAATCTATTTCATCTATCAGTTATTCTTAGTCAAAGAAAAAAATTCCTTACCTAAAATTTTAGGGTGTTTTCCTACATGTACTTATCAATTTATGTGAATTGAACTGAATACCTAAAAAAGTTTCTATAACACAGGATCTACATTGCAACATTTATCATAATTTTTCATTGTCCATGTCCTCCCACGATGGATACGCTAAAGTCCGGTGAATATGACAAGAAATAGTACATAGCACGAAGATAAATTGCGCCCTGCATTAAAGTTCTTATAACCGTGCAGAATAATTCGTGGCTAATGATCGCTTTAATGCATTTTAGGTCATGTAAGTATTTATGTACCGCACTTTTATATGTGAATTGAATAAGGAACTGATTACTTCGATATCAAGCACGACTTATGCACGCTTACGGAATGTGATATAGCAGAGTATCGTATGCAGTGACATGTAATAAGAAACGTGATATACTTACAGAGAGGAATGATATTTTTATTGATTTATTCTATTGCAGACTCTATAAAGTGCAGAACGCTGTTATATACCGACACGACTTCAATTTAACTCAAACTGTATGATTTGTACACAAAATAATTTTATCTTTGCCATTAACATCCAACATTGTTCAGGCATAAGAAATTAAGTTTACAAAGGTTTTTTAATAAAATGTTATTAGTTCTAAATATGTGTTTATTTTTATAAAAAACAATGACTTACTTGTGCAGCAACTCGACCTTGTTTCAGTCTAGGCAAATCAGTATGACTCCAAGAGCTAGTGGCCCATGGAGAAATCGTCCTCAAATCTTCATTAAACCTGTTTAATTTATCAAACATGTATTGAAAATGATATTTCATTCATAGACAATATGTTATGTGGTTGCAATTAGGACGAAGTTATCAATTAATTTCGTAAATCGGAACGAATTAAATGATTCCAAATATTGATCTGCAACCACATATTGATATTTGTATATGATAATATGGCTTTTAATTTGAGTTAGTGCTATTTATTATAATATGCAGTTTGTTCCTTTTATGAGTTATGCTAATTTAAAAAAATAATCGTTAAACAGCAATGATCGATATTCGATTTCTAACTTTTCAGTTTAAACTTCGTTTCTGCTTATCCCCTAAAATGCTCTTTTGATAAGTTGTTGCTTTAAATAAATGAAAACAGTATTGTTTATATGTTGTTTATTCAGTAATAGCAGGTCAATTGTTATATTCTCTTACCGGAAGTCCTTTATTTTGTTGTGTAAAAATTTTCGAATATTCCAGGGTAAATCGTTATGGCCATCGATTAGTGGTGTGTCGTGTAAAAGACGCTCTGCTAGACGTAGCCGCTCATGGAGTGGGGCTCCGGGGGGCGCCCGCAGTGCCAGAGGCCCTGCCACGCAAGCTGTACCCGCCACTAGCACCAGAACAGCCACGCAGCACCAACGTCGCTGCCATCCCGATAAACCTAAGATAATAACGCGGTTTATACTGAGAATTGAAAATGTTATGTCCAAATACTGCAGTTAAATTGAAAAAAAAACTACTTACCTTATGAGGCTCTCTCCGTCCTTTGTTAAAAGTGCGATATGAATTATATATAGTACGAAGTTATGTACAAAAATAATAAATTAATTAATTTCAGAGCAATTCTTTAAAACTTACGTTCTTATAAACAAACTTTGACCTAGAATTTATAACACAAAGGCTAGTCTCAAAGCGCAAAATTTGAAAATAATTTATTTCCAATGCCTACCGTAAAACTTTTACAATTCCTAACCCAAACAAAGGCGAGTGCTCGTTTTCTTTATAAAAAATTTAATAAATAGTTTTTTAAGCACACCAGGTCTCTAAATTCCCCTTCCAAGTTTCATTGCTATCTATACATAATATAATATTAATAAAAAAACTAATACGTATGTCCATAAAGCAGATATTCTGAATCAATCTATATATTCAGGATATCATCGGTTCATCGACTAATATGTATATACATATATACCTAATATTAGTCAATGGACCGAAAAGGATTAATGGATTTAGGAATAGTAAGCCTTTCTATCTATATGTTTGCGCGCGAAATCCTGTACTACAAGGTAAAATAATTTTGTCTAATGTACGGGTATCCCTATATAAAAGTCAAGGCCAGGTATATATGTATACAACACTTAAAATGTGTATTTGTAATAATGCTACTGCTACCTGAAAAAAGTTACCGTTTGAAATTATATAACTAGGTACTCAACAATATGTGAGTTAGTATTTAATATATATTATTACTGTTATCATAGTTTTCATATATAAAAGTAATGACATAAATGGCATGTGTATTGATAACCGTGCATTGACATTACATTCAAAGTGGATGAAAAAATGGATGCATGTTTGTTACTCGTTCTCAAAAAAACGGCGTACCGGATCTGTATGAAACTTAGTGCATCGATAGATTAATAGTCGGGATTAGCACATATACTACTTTCCATCCCGGTACCACGCGAGTGAACCCATGTTTGCATGTTAGTTAAAAATAAATTTAATATTAAACGATTCATTTAATATTTAAAATAGGACATAACAATTCCCTATTTCAGTTATTAATGTCAAATATCCTTGACGTCAGATTTTTACGATATATACCTATTATCTTAGCGTGTTTTAATGGTAACTTACGTGATGAGGCACCAGTCGTGGTAGAACTATGGCTCGTTGTAGAAGTAGTGGTGTTGGGAAGCCACTGACTGGATTTACAGGCACTGCACGAGATTCTTTCTTGTGCCCTGTCTGTCACATCGGGTGCAGGAGCTGAGCGTTTCTTTCCCTTAATTGTAAAAAAGTCTTATAATATCTTATTATACAGTTGAAACGTTACTTATTTTGAAAAATGATTTCACAAATTAACCTATCACGCCAAAAATTACACAGGCAGAAATGTTTAACTTGCAAATTTTATCGCAGAGGATTTGAATTTTCTTTTAGAAACTTTAGATAAGTTTAGAACTCAAAGCGCTATTAGATTTAACTCAAGTTATAAGTTTTCCTTCTGGATCATGTTTTCGATTTGAAAATACTAAACTCTACTACAGAAAACCTAGACAAGCATTCAACTTGTATAGTAAATGAATGGAATACAAAAATAAATAATTATAGAACTTACATGAGGATCGAAGAAAATAGAGGGAATTTTTTGAGATTGGCCCGTATTACAAGTACATTGTGCATGCAAAACTCTATGATCACTTCCTACACTTCTTTCAGCATCCAAAAAGGTATGATTTTCTTCGGATGATACATTATTACGTGTGTTAGTCGAATCATCAGGCGACCATGTTTCTGATAACCCGCTCGTAAATCTCTCTGAGGGAAAGTCGTTATAAGACATCTGTCTTCTTATGCCTCTACATCGACTTCTATTATCTAAAGTGGAAAATTTTATAGAGGAAGAGCCTCGTAAAACAACGTCGTCATTTCTATCTAAAGTTCTTATTTTAGGCTTTTTCTGCGGCTTATATAATTCTGCATTGCAATCTCTTATACGATCAAAACATTGATCAACGTTTGATGAAAAATTGGCATAAGTATTTAAGTTTTCCTTAAAATCAGTTTTAGATTGCAAACTTGTAGCAGAAAAGATGCAACTCTGGCTATTCGTTTTTCTCTGTGACTTATCTACAAGTGATAACATCGACAGCTTCCGTAGCGAGCTTGTTGAACCCGCACTTATCTCCGCTAACTGTACAGCGTTTTGTGGTTTTTTCGCCATCGCTTCTCCTCCAATTCGTTTCAAATTTGATAATTTCTTTTTAATTTTTTGAACCAGAGTATTTGTTTGGTCATATGATATAAATTGCTTAGAAATATAATTTGAAACATTTTTACTTTTAATATGTTTCCTGTCCAGGGTACGATGCGTTCCATCAATCAAATTATTACGTCCTGCATCTCGTTTGATTCTGTCCATATCATAAATATTAAGCGTATGACCTCGTTGTTTTACAGAATCTCGATGACAATTAAGATAATTGTTTTGTTGAACGTTACAGTTGCAAACTAAATCAAATTCATGATCGGATAAATGTTGGTTGTAACATTGTCTTTGGGCAGCTAGCGCGAGGCAAGCATCACAATCTACGCCTAACAGGAGCTCAAGACTGGTATTTCTGATAAATCCATCACTGAACGTACGTGAGCGGAAGTGAGAAGCGTGCGCTGTTTGTACAGGTTCAAAATCAGATATCAGTGTCGGTTCATTAGTATTTCCACTTCGAGGAACACAATTTGTTTCATCATCCATCATTGTAGCAACATCGCGATTTACATGAATTACTCTCGGTTGCCTAAACACCCGGCTGTCGCTGCGTACAGAGCATCGTGAAGGTGATGGAGAGGGTCGTTTAAAATCGTCTACTTGAATCATTATTGTTTATAACTTTGCATTAGCGATCTAAATACCTGTAAAAATATCGGAATAAATTTTCACATATAAAAGAGCACTATTGTATTGGTACGTAAACGTATTATTGTTTTAAATAAATAAAAAAACAAACAAAATCTTAAATAATACAGCTTTTAAGTATGTAGAAATAGGAGCATTGCATAATTCATTTCAAAACATAACGTCATTGTTTCGATTTTGAATGAAACATCGTCTTAGCGGTAACTGTGGCAACAAACTGGAATAAAAATGTATACACGATGGAGAGATATCCCGGCGAATCGTTACCAGACGACAATAAGTCATTTTTGGTTTATGTGTGTTTTACGACTTCCAAATGACAATACAGCTTTTAAGTAGAGTGTTCATTTTAACGTTCATTATCATGTGATTAAACTCGCGCCGGTCAAGAATGAGACTATTATTCTGTATCTTCAAGCAATCACGTATTTTCTTTCATTTTTACTTGGTGAACTTACTTTTACTTATATTATATAAAGAATAGTATACGATCGTATTTATACAGTATTTGAAAATAAAAACTATTAACATTTCATATGGATCACTTTTGCATTACTTTTATTATGACCTTCTGTTAAAGTACTGAATTAACTATACACATAAATCTGAAATACATTTTATTCGACTTTTTCAATTGCATATGAAAAATACTTTTATATAGAACATCCAAAGTAAGACAATAGAACACAATATTTCAAAGTGAAGTTTTCCAAAGCTCTACGAGTAATAGTGCGGGCGATTCTTCGGTCCTTAATTTTTTTGTGCCAACTTAATTAGGGATTCTTAGAAGTAAATACTAACAGATCTTATATATGCTTGATTGTCTCGCGTTACTTGGTCTTGAATTTACTTGTGCTAAGATTTCTAAATCAGTCCTTTTACTTTTCGTAAATGGTTACATGTATTTTATACATTAATCAATTTTACGGTTATTTCATACATATTTGAGTATTGTTTACTGTTATATTTCGATTTTTTATGTGTAAAAGCAAGGGATCGCCTAATTGTTGAAATTTGGCCATAACCATATACAAAAGATCAAAAATGTATATGGCCCCTGCAAATATCTTAAAAAGAAATGTATAGTTTTTGCTTTGACGCATTATCAAATTTAAAATAGATATATCTATAATTAAATAAAGAAACGGTTTAGAACTCTACTCTAAAAATATCCCTTTGTCATCATGCCCAATCTGAATTTAAGTGCTTGTTCAAATAACTGTATCCACACGACATCTGTAAACATATCCTCCAAATAAATATTTTCTTTTCCTCGAGAAAGTTACATTTTAATCAAAGACGGTAAGGAAATATTTCTAATATCATTTTCATATTTAATTTTTAGTTTTATATCATTGAAATGCTTCATAAATGAGAAGTTTTGGAAGAATACAAAAATCCGTTTGCTACGGTTTGGCAAAAAACGCGGGTTCGAATTCCGTCTCGTTATCAAATTCTTTCTTTACTTTCAAAATTTCGAATCTTTTTTATACCATTTAATGTTTATAATTTTACAATATAGTTTTTGGTTAGTAAAGACAAAGAGAGCCCGTTTTTCTGCAGTAGCTTTAAATTTCAATTCTTTATATATATAAATAGGAAATGATTCTTTTTATAACACCTTCATAAATGCGTGCATGTTACTACAAACAAATCTTATATTATACTCTTATTGAAATTCATGTGCAATAATGGGTATTCCAAATCGTTCATAAATTAATGTTACATATTACAAAAACCCTAATCAAGACGATTTTTGCCTAAGAAGCATACCTAATACACAACACCTAAACTTAGCAAAAAAAGTTTGTTATTAATTTTATGATTGTTCTTATGGAAGTTATTGTTTCAATTAGTGAATATATAGTGTCTTTACTTAATACATTTTGAGATTATTTTTTATTCTTAAAATTCGGTTTTAGGTAAATTAATTGCGTACTACGCATCTTTAAATAACTTACTCTTTATTTATGCAGATTGAAAGAGTTTTACCTACTTAAAAAATATATTATTCAGGTTCATACTTGTTAAACAATTAACATGGTTAAAAATTAAATATTTTTATCTACTTCTGTAATAATATATTTGTAAAGCATACTTTTGTGACTTTTTAAAATTATAAATTATCCCTAATAGTTATACGGTACTAAAACCATACTTACTTCCTTTCTTCCTTCCTTTGCTAAATTATACAAAATCATTGGTTCCACAGGTGCATATTTTTGGCAATTCTACATAAGTGACATCATAAATACACATCGCAAATATTTAAATGAGCAAGATTTGAAAGTGTCGGTATAATCGAGCTCAAAGAGTAACTGCGGGGTAGCTTTTGCCGCTATCTACGGATGAGTTACGCGTAATCCTAAGCTACGAAAGGCTACGAGAGAGGCGAGCGGCCGCGGGGAGTTCGCAGGTCGCACTGGTTCCGCTGCCGGTTCTCTGCGAATAATCCATACCCGAGAGGCGAGGAGGCTGTAGTCACCGGACAGGAGGGCGGTCGGCCGACCAGCACCGACTGCTGCCTCCCGCAACCGCTACGTTAGCCGTCACCGCGGCTTGTTCCCGCCGGCGGCAGCGCCGTGTTGACACAATTTGAAATAATGTCAAAGAGGTGATGCTAGGATTTTCAACAGGCTTGTGTTGTGTAAATATTTTTTACAGAATACATAATAGTTAAAAAGAAAAAGGATATAAGTTGTTTGTATATTTTTGTGGCGAATGTCGATAAAGATATCTGCAAAGTTTCTTCAGTTCATTAATCACTGGTAATGTAACAGACAACGGGCTATCTTGAAGATTAAGAGCAATCGCAAAGAATTAATTAGATTCTTGATTGCTTAATTCAACATTCGTTCCACCAACGCAATAAATAAAAATATGTATTAAGATACCTTTTGGAACGTGTTAAAAACATTGGCAGAATGAAACCGAAATTGTAAACTAATGTTTTACGTTAAATATAATAAGAATAATATTGTACCAGTGTTTAAGACGCTTCATTTATAAAGAGAGCAGAAAATAAAAATTGTGGAGATTGAGATTTTTCTTTTTAACTTCTATCACAATAAATTAAGCAAACGTGCTTGGATTATTAGTAGCTGCATTAGGTAGGTGGATACATGGACGAGAAAAATGAAGACTTAAAATTCAGACTCAGTACTCTTATTGCAGAGGGTGGCTGAGGTATTAATTATAAGCTATACAATTAAATTTAAGAAAATACATATAATAAAACCTACAAAGTCACAATTTTATAAAGTCTATCTTACAGATTTAATCGCTTTTGTACCTTCCATTGTTATAATCGAATTAATTTTCATTGAAATTACATTAACTTACTGATTGGCACACTAATGATGAAATATTAAAATATTTAAAGCGAAAGTTCTCACATAGCTAGTGAAAAATAAAGAATTTTACTAATATTTTGACTGCTGCACTTCATATTATTGTTATATAATTGTACTTATGCCGTTTATGCTGCTTTTTCTAATTTCAATAAATCTTCAGTTGAGCCGGTGGTAGCACTTAAATTGAAAGCAATGCAATTATGATATAAACATCCTACAAATATTATAAATGCGAAAGTTTGTAAGGATGTGTGTGTGTTGCTCTTTCACGCAAAAACTACTGAACTGATTGCAATGAAATTTGGAACGTAGATAGCTGAATAACTGGAATAACATATAGACCTTTATACCTTTATATCCCGATATTCCTAGATAGCTCTGGACAACTGGAATAACAAAATATAGGCAACTTTTTATCCCGATATTCTAACGGGAAACGGACTTACGCGGGTGAAACATTTACCTATTTAAGAAAATTATTGCGAATATAAAAATTATAAGTAACTCAACAACTGAATGTTTTCTGAATAAGATTAATTATATGATCGAATTTTAAGGAAATATTGATTGTTTTTCTTAAGCAGGTATCAATAGATGGCGATCAACTACAAAGTTGTTACGTCACTTCATAAGCTCTTGTCTATCGGAAATTGAATGCGATACAGATCTCGACGATTTTAAAGTAACTTAGCCGTAAACAATATTACTACTACATCAAAAACCTTACAGTCTTAGACATCATCTTCATCCCATGTAATAAGTTCCCACTGTAGGGACACGAGTCTGCTGGTTGAGGGTTCAGACCAAATTCGACCACGTTGGCCAAGTGCAGGTTGGCAGATTTCACGTGGTGTCGAACTCATGATTCTTCGTTTGTCCGTTTCGAGCAGTGGTGACGTAAATAATGTGCGGATAAATGGAAATGATCCGACCGATCTCCTGTCGATGTGTGGTATCTACCTTGGTGGCGTTGGTGCGCGTTGGCTCCTACGGTCTGAAGCGTGCTCGCCATGAACGTTTTGCTACAGATAAATTCTATTTGAACCCTATTCGAATGCATTTCTTCCCACTCCATTCGAAGACTTCTGGGGTTAATATCCGTGAATCTTGAAATGAGAAATTTAGGTTATGACTCAACAAAATCGTGATTAAACCAAACGTATAACGTTTTGGACTTGATGTTAGACTCAGGTGTTTATAATTTGGCATGTTCGTATATCAACGGCAAAAATTTAATTAATATTTTTCAATGTGAGGTCGAATGACGGCCATAACAATAAAGCTACGTTTGCTTTATGGTCTTTTTCAACATTGTAAGTTAAGCGTTGTATTTTGGAGGGTTCAGAAAACATTCATTTAGTAGAGAACTTTTTATAGCTCCTTCAGAGAGCCAAGTGCTAATAGGAATTCCTTCGAAATACTGTAAATGGGAAGACGTGATGAGGACAGTACTGTTTGAATCCGTATTATGCTTAGGATTGACTTGGACTGCACAGACTTAGGTGAAAATCGACTTGGTGGAGATACTTTATCGAAATTATATTAGGGTAAAAGGTACAATGTTGGCTTAGGGTTATGTATTTTGTTATTGAATTTTTTTTCATACATAGACTATACACAAGGGTATTGACGTTATGAAGTTTGAACATTATTTTTTAGCCTATTTTTTGGTTGTTTTCTGCAATGTTATCTTAAAAAGTTATAACAATCTTATTTATTTAGGTGTGATAGAAAGTTATAGTTTTATTAAAAAATATATATAACATTTATTTTTTATAAAACAGAAGCTCTTTTTACGTTTAATACGAAGCAGCATACGCGTTGACCTCACATTTCGATTTGACAAGGATGGTTGAAAAAGAAAACAAATGCATATATTCCGCTATCGTTATAACAATATTTAGAAATTAATTACATCTTTTAAGTTAAATTTCAAGCATGCATCTTTTAAAGTCAGCAATTTTAACATAAACTAGGCTAGGTAGCTCAAATTGCCTTATAACGTAATATCGAAATTTGCTTAATTTTGGCATTATTCAGCTTTCTGAAATTCACACATAACTCATATTGATCGATTGGTCTACTGCCTATAACCAAGTTTAATAAACACAAAGCTTCAAAGAGGCCTCCCGCTGAGCGAATGAGCGATGGAGGTTAGCATTATTATGCACTAAGGCGGTACAATATCCGGTAAATTTTAATTATGAATGCTTATATCAGTTTGACTTTGGGCACAACAAATTTTCGTATACAAAGTATGGTTTATAAGTATCTGAGTAATCTGTTATCTTTTTCAATAATTTTTTATAAATTGAATACCTATTTTTACCGACACAACGTATTATTTAGTCGAAAGCAGTTAGCCAGTATGTTGTCTACGATTGAAATTTCGGTCCGGCGAGAACGGTAATTGTTTTATACTACTTAGTTTTATTGATCAGAACAAGACATAACACAACTTAGAACCAACCAAATCTTACGGGTTCTTAAATTCTTCTTTGCTGTACAGACATTTACGACTGAAACAAATATTTCAATACTAATCCGCACCAGGTAGATTAACCTAAAACTTCATGAATAATGGTAGAGGGTCTTAAATAGTTTTATCCATATAATTTATTTTAGGAAATGCATCCTCGCTAAACCTATGTAAAATATTTACTTTTTGCATGTTTCACTGTAGACTGCTACAAAGTTTTATTTACGCTATTCACCTGTGTATGTTATTAGTTGGAAAACCTATTGCATACTAAGCGCAGAAAAAAGAGGAAAGAAATAAAAACACTTTTCTATTTCTATGTACATGCCACGTTGAAATTGAAACAGTTCTAACTTAATCATCTTTTACAGTATATGGCTTTCCAAAGTTTTTCAAATAATTTTATAATAGCAAGTATTCCTATTATATTGATCTGAATTATGTAATGCAAAATATTGTATGTTATTTATATGATTAGATGTTTTTTACACAATAATAAATTGGTGCAGTTCCTCTAATATCTGGGCAGTGCCCGTAACTTTGTTGTGGTTTAAAATAGAAGCCTGAATTGCCCCGGCAATCGCACTAAATAATCTAATTTCATTTAATTTGAATTACTTGTATTCACATTGTGTCTTTGCACGATGGCCGAATTAATTAATTTATCAATAAACAAAAAATTTTCAAGAAATATTGACATAGGATGTTTTTAGGTTAGGTAATTACTTAACAAATTAAGACAGAAATTTCCTTAAACAGGGACTAAATAAATTAATAACCGACTTGGTATTACATGGATCTTACAACTTTTTACGGTACAATAACTGCGTTGCGAGTCTCAATTTATTAGACGTTATAACAAGTGTTGTTTTTTATGGGATTAAATTTACCACGAGGTTTGGAATACGAATAAATCTTCTGGTTTGATAGATTAGTGACTTCAATTTATCAGCTTATTATGAATTTATTAAATAAATATCTATTTACTCCTATACATATAGTCCAAAGAGTTTTTAATTGATTATTTATCCAGCATCTACTGAGTATTAATTATGAATTTGTATAAATAAAGAATAATTTATTCACAGAATTCACAGAAATTAAATATACAAGTACAAGTATGGTTATAATCGTTAATCCCTAAATTAATATATCATCATTAATATCATAGTTTTAATACATAATAAATTATAAAAAAATAGTACTTAACTTCAACCAATTAGAAGATATTCTCCGGCCAGCGGTCCGATCGAGACTGATCCACTCTAAGCGTTACCGCTCATCCTTGTCCAGATTGTTACAACTACCCACTAATCGTAAGTAACAAATGTTTTGTATATTTTTTTTCATTTCATAGTTACTATTACATTATAAATAACAATGGTTAATACATTATTATTATTATAATTACACAAATTACATTTATTATTAAATCAAATTACTACTATTTTATAACAAATGCGAGAGTGTGTTTGTTTGTTTGTCTCTGCAATTGATAATGGAGCGATACGGTATGATTTTTATATCTGGAAATATTTAAGAGGCTCGAGAGTTCATAGGCTACGTTTATGCGCGGCGAAACATATCTTTCCCATGAGAATTTCCTTTGACCACGCCGGCGAAACCGCTGGCGGAAAGCTTCAAAACGATAATTGAAAGAGAACTGAAATATATTTGCTCCAAGCTGAACATATTAGATTGTATTCCATCGTAGATGAAATTATAGTTTAATTGAAGGTCTGCGTTCTGAATAAAGAAATATTTTCCAAACTTACTTCACCTAAATGAAAGATAAAATCCTTCTATTGAAAAATAACCTTATTTGTTGACGTCTAGGGAGAGAAATAAATTTATTCTGTTGAATATAGGAAAATTCGAGGTAGCAGTCAGACCGTTATTGGCCTTGAGGCTTATATCGCTTGTGCCGCGTCGTTTCGGACAAATCTTAATTTGCCCAAAACGACGCGTGCTTTCTTAAAAAAAAATAACGCAACATTTTATGGAAAAAATTATAAAAGCTTATTGAAATACCACAAGTTCTAATAAATCAAATAGTATTTGCTGTTCTTGATCATAATTTATTACGGTAAATTACCTGCGAAACGATTAATACGGTTATTGTTACCACACTTTGCCGATCAATTAATTAT
>NC_052102.1:5768426-5823952 GCF_012273895.1 Zerene cesonia | reverse complement strand
ATATATGAATTAAGGGGAGTAATGGCCGCACAGTGATTTTAAGTGCCGCCGTCTAAAGAACCTTTGTAATTATAGTTGGTCGAGGGTTCGAAGCCAAGCGAGCGTGAAAATGTTGGTTGCTATTTGTAAATAATGAATATACTATTGTAAATGTTGTTTATAAGTGGTCAGATGAAATTTAAATACATTTATTGAAATATAATTATTTAAAAACGTGGAACAGACTTAAAATGAAACAAGAGTGAGAAAGAAAATTTACAAAAAATATGTTATACCGAGGGTTCCATGAATTATTTTTTCGTGAATCTAAAAATAGACTTATTTATCCTACTTATATTATAAATGCGGAAGTTTGTAAGGATGTGTGTGTGTTTGTTGCTCTTTCACGCAAAAACTACTGAACCGATTGCAATGAAATTTGGTACTTAGGTAGCTGAATAACTGGAATAACATATAAACCTTTATATTTTTATATCCCGTAATTCCTACGGGATACGGACTTAGATATATAGACTATACGGGGGCAGCTAGTATTTAATAATTTCTAACTCACAGTAAATATTCATAATAAACCTTTCTAAAAAATAGAATTTGACAGACAAATAGACAGGCGGGCGGACAGTCAGATTTAGGTACAGGCAATGAAATAATCCAAATTTTAATGAATCAGTTAATGAAAAAATCCAGCAATAAAAGCATCTTTATATTTAACATAAACTTGCAATAATTATAAAAATTATAGATTTGGTTTAAGGTAATAACATATTTTTTACAAATATGAACCGAGTATAATTGTATAACGTTGCAGTTGCTAGGGATATTATTCAAGAGTAAATATAAGAGGTGTCATGTAATATTTATGTGTATTTTTTATTTCCAATGTTTTGGCTATTACCACACATAACATAATACTATAACTATATGAAGTTTATAACTCGGTATAAAATGTTAAACAAGAATTCAAGCAAATACATACTATGCTGGTTTTACTTCATGGCACTTTATAGTTGACTAGAAAATTGATATAATAAACGACGGATCGCTAAACAAAAGGTAATTACGGCGTTAGACGTACATTAAAGCAAACAACAATGTATCTATGTGTATTTTAATACTTACTTCATGTACGCTGTAACATAATTTGTTTGATTACATTTCATTGTTAGATAAGAGTAGGTTATTTTAAACGCAGGAGCTGGAGACACACTTCACTGGTAAACCACATTCATCACATATGGGCCTGTAGGCCTACAATATTAGGTGACTACCGACTAAAACCTAGTTCTGTGCTACATAGATTTGTAGCAACCACTTTGAGGCCAACCGCGTTGTTACGTTTGACCGCTACGGAGTTAATTATTGATATAAATCTATAAAATTCGACCGAATTCGAGACTTTACCACCATCGTTATATTCCTCTTTACAGGCTTGACTTTAAAGGTCAGTGCGTGTCATGTTATGGAGGTATATATGCGATCTTCCACCAGGTCCTTCGAGACCTAATTTTGCTGCAGCGATTACACATTCTCTTTCGGTAGAAGGAACTTCGTCAACTCGAGTCATTACAAAAGCTGTTATATCTTCACAGCACATCATGCCAATATATTGACCCTCCATTTTTATTCGAAGATCTGCGAACTTTATTAAGGGCTCTGGGTATGGGCGCACTGAAATAAAAAGTAATGACTTTCACAATCGAAAGTTTATGCCAGGTAATGTTCTACCGAATAATAAATTTTGTTTGCTAAAGTAGCTTTTTGATATGCACATTTTTGTATAATGTATCATAAGGCTACGTAGCAACCCTATTATCACATGATTTATCCAAACACAGATTACGCGTTTACATTAAATATTAATTTGTTCATAATTAACTTGTAGGTAGATATTATAAATTTTGTAAATTTATAATTTGGTACCTATTGGTATATATTATGTTTTCAATTGTAATATGTTTAATAAATTCAATGAATAATTAAGTTAAATGGACTGCCGAAGTGCAATGGAGTGGAGTGGTATGTACTTATTTTTAATAATAATTAATTTGCTCATCTTCGAGTATTTTTTGTTGCGAGAAGTAAATTGGGTTATTGTTGCCAGCTTTCTTATCAAATTCAGTAGCTTGTTTATTTCAGATATTTTGCAAATGACTAGCGACCGTCCCTGTTATGTTCATTAGCAACCATCATGAGAAAAAACCGTTTAAAAAGCGTCGGTTTATTATCATTATGAGTCAAGTCGTGGAAGTTAGGAGCGGAAATGGCGCGCGGTAAGTACTTACTGCGAATATTACCGCCGTACCTTTACTGCGAAGTTCCATCTTGATGAGTGCTCGAAAGAATTGATTGAAGGAAAACTCTTGTACAACAGATGCTAGTGTTAGTGTTCTAAGGGATCTTTCGTATTATTCAGAGAAAATGGAGCGCAAAAACTGAGAGAATTTATGTAACACTTGATACAAAATGAGTTTATTACAAATTTTTACATAAGATGTATATTTAACATTTTAATATACATCTTACTATATGACACGTGAAACATTTTAAAAGTTTTAAAATTTCCCGTCAAATTTGGTACGAAAGAGACAAAATAAAATACTATAAATAAAATTCACCTTTCTGTCGTTGTTCCATTTTCACAAGTCCTCGGAAGGCACCCGGCGTCCCTGCGTAAAGGAGTAGTACTTGAACGCCGGGCCGTGGTTCCATCAACAGGGTCGCCTTATGCCACTCAACAGTTATGTAGGGGTCTATAGCTTCCACTACTGCTCTAAATTTTCCCAACCTCTACAGAAAAAGGTGTGTAGAGAACGCGATAAGTTATTTACTTGTTCAATTATATCTGAAGATTTATTTTGAATACTTTTAAAATGAAATATAGGACAAAGTCAATTTTCTATTGTAAATAAAGCAAGATACTATAATACCTTCTTAGATAGCAAGGAAAATATAATTGGATTAATTTCTGTGTTGTCTGACCAAAAGTATATAATTTTCCATTGAGAATCGACGACTGCATAAGGATCGAATCGAGCCCCTCGTTCAAATATCTCGCAGGTGGTGATATTAAATAGGCTTACAGCCAAAACATCCCCAAACCCTGACAACGCGTGGAACAAGACTATTACAAATATACCGATTCGTGAAAACATTTCTTGTTGCTGTTCCCTTTGTTATTTCATTTCGTTGTTTACTTACGCGGGTTTATATTCACGTTACATTTCAAAGATTCGATTATTTCAGACATGCGGTGATTAAACATTTAAAAGGTAAAGTATTGCTTTTTTTAAATATTAATGTATGTCTAATTTATGAAATCCAACTATCTAATACCGTTTTAGTATTATTTAGTAAATGGCGTATTCGTTAATTTATAATATATTTTAACAGTGTCTGAAGATAGGTGCATTAAAATTGTAATTGTATCTAAGTGATTGATTATTTCTATATATAGAATACTAGCTTTTGCCCGCGCCTTCACACACGTTAATTCAGAGTAGATTAATAGATGTTATTATAGATATAAACCTTCCACTTGAATCAGTCAATCTGTTAAAAAAAAACCCTATCAAAATCCGTTGCGTAATTTTAAAGATTTAAGCATACACAGGGACATAGGGACATGTATTTGCGAAATTTTAAAAGTTCACCTTAATTTGTGTTGAATATACATATTTAGGTTTATTAGAGGGGTGCCTTACTTATAAATATCCGAGGGTGATAATAATGTCTGCTGAACAGTTAGCATTCTATGTCTGTATAAGAGTGTCAGCAAAAAAAGAAGCATCATAAAATACATAATTCTAAAATATTGTACCTATATTCTTTGTGTTGCATCTTAATCTCTGTTATAAATATTACATTATTTGTTAAATCTTATTTATATTTTCAAGGAGGTTATACTCTTTGAATACAGCATTCATTACAAATAATGAAGTATCATGTGTATTTACTAACAATATATTCCGGTCGAAATTATTCAACAATCGTTGTGAACGTTTAAATTGTACTAACACATTTTTTACTGCTATAAACACAAAAATATGATTATGTCGGTCATATGGGTTTTATAATGATGAATGAATCAGATAAGCAAAGTTGCAAATGAAGAATAATACTCTACGTGGGTAGAGTACTCTGAAAGAGAATTGAAAGTGAATATAAGATTCCTTCGAGAGTTATATTTATAACCAAACCGGGAGAATGGATTGAGAGTAATCCTCAGCGGAGGCTCCTGGCCGACTGCAAGCTCTATATCATGTCACCCACCGCGCCAGATATCTAGACTTATGTTATTCTCTTATCATTACTACAAACAGAGCTATATTTGATCAAAATACAGCAAGATATTCCTTTCTTAATCAATAAATGTATATATACGTATAAAATTGGTGCGTATTTGTAAGGTACGATGGTAATGCTTATTCGATTCGAGCTTTTCTTAGAATGTACCAATGACTGAGATCGTTAATATATCACAAACTATCTCCACTTTTTCTTCCCTTTTGTATACCTTGTATAACGTTTTTGGAGGTTTGTGTTCTCTCATTCATAATATTGTCTGAGACAAAAATTTATTGTACTCACTACCAAAAAATGAAAATAAAAATGAGTGTTATATAATATCATTATTTATCCTTACATACAGTGTCGGTTAAAATTCAAATTAACTTTAGCGGTTTGAACGTAAACAATAGTTATTACAATATAATCCGAATTAACATTTTACAGAATCCGAGCGAATGCAGCTCGTACAAATATGAATACCTACATAGCGAAACGTTATCATTTAATTTAAATAAACATTACAGATACTAATGGTAATTATCACTAGATAAATAATGTTAATAAATCGATTGATATTATGATAAAATTGGTACCAGGTTTAAAATTGAGTACCTTACATCATAAATTATTACCAACGTCAAGAACGTAACATAAAATGCGTCTTGCCAGTTACCAAGGAATAATAGATCTACTTACTCAAAATACATTATAGGTATATACATTTGCACTTCTTACGAAACCTACAGGTAATCTTATTTACTAATGTTAACGAGAAAAGCTTTGCGAAAAAATTTAATAGAAGAAATATGTTGTAAGCAACCTAGGATATGGCATTTGTTTTATTGTCGAGTGAGGGTTCACCCGAACCGGTATCTGTGGTTAATCAAAATGTTACAAGTTGAATTTGACCCACTTCCCGATGTTCAACTGAGCTGAAAGTTAGCCTCTATATGTCAGCCAGATGACAATGCAATATAATGGTGTCATATACTTTGTATATTCCGTTGAGTCGGAAAGTAACCGCAAATCTTTCAGTTTGTGATTGTGTTGTTTGTTTTCTTTCTTCCAGGGAATATTACTTTTGTGTTTTATAATGACAAATCGTTATCGTACAGTATCTTAAGTGCAGTGTTAAAATTTCTTTAAGATGTTTCATCTATTGTAGGTTTACCGACTACCTTAAAACCCATAATGGAACTCAAGATTTCACTTTGAGCCAGTCACTGATTCAATGACTTTGGAGAGGGGTTACTAACTCGGTGTGAGCGTGACCCAATTTGTGTTTAAACTTGCAAAAACAACACAACTGGGCAAGAACTCTAGGTCCCATTTAACAAACATTTGAAACTACGATAACATTTCTGTATTTGTATGTACTATATTGTTATGATAACTACACTTGATCGACTTTATTATTAGTTCTATAATACGAAATATAAAGTTTGTTAAGAAAATCCCTGTAATAACTATACCAGTATATTTGAAAAAAATCGGTCGTGCGAGCCGGACTCGCAACACTAAGGATTTCATACAAATAAAGAACTGCAGAAAAAATTGTTCAGACCGTACAAACCTGACCTCGATTTTTATAATTCTTTGTTATAGTGGCAACAGGATTGTATTATCTCCTAAAATTTAAATTACTATAACGGTTCATGAGATTATAGCCTGGTAAGAGACGGGCGGATGAACAGAATAACACACACACAGATAGACGGAAAGTGAAGTCTTAATAATAGGCTCCTCTGGCTACGGAACCCTAGAAAATTAAAAATATAATCATCTAATTGCAGTTAAATTCATTAATATTCATGCGATATTTAAAAAGGTAACAACACGAACAAAAAACAAAATTTTATATTAAATAATATTCTACCTCAAAAACAAATATATTCCTACGGAGAGAATTATAACATGCCGTAGTGCAGCCCACACCGCACTGGGGTTACATAACCTGCAATAATAACCATAAAAAGTATGTATTATTCAATAACCTAAGTGGAGAAATCTTTAGATTACACGTGTACCAAATAGATTTTTACAGAGGCTTCCAATATTTCACTTCACTGTTTAAACAAAAGAAAATTAGATTGCAAAAGTGCTGATATGCTATCGTGGTATACGTAAATTTTTTAACTCAATTAAAATGGTTGAAAATGTAGTCGTTTTGAAAATTATTTGCGCAAGAAGGATATAAAATGATAATAACAATAATTCCTTATCATGTTTAAGCATTTTTATTACATTTATAAAGGATCTAGGAACGCTCAATATAAATATTCTAAAAGATTTATAGCGTAAGTTTGACGATGTTTCGTACTTTATTAGAAATTTAGTTTTTTTTTACGTAAATGGCTATCACAACATCACACACTGACTAAAATACATATTGTTTCTTAAAACATGCTAATAAATTTTACATCAATAAATACTGATTCAAAAATAAACGAAAGTTTCCATCCTTCATTAATATTCTATACATTTATTAAATCAATGATCACATAGTTTATCAGTTAGTTCATACAACCCGTGCCGTCATTACAAATCTTATCTGAACATTATTTAATTCGATAGATAAACTAACTGATTGCTTTTGTTTGGTGAACTATCTCTTTGTAATTGAACAATGAGATATGGAATTATTGTAGTTATTAATTCGTATATCATATGGAACTGAGTTCAGCTCAATTTTACCTATGAATTGTCATAACCATGTTAAATAGTTTCCAGCCTTAATTAGTGTTGTACTGTAAGTTCTGTGAGATAGCTAACCAGGCGGCAGATAGACGTAATTGACTTGCATGAGACAGCAATTGTGATTTCTGTCCTGGAAATATAACTAAGATACAAACTATCTACATATTCCACAATCTTTGTTAGATGTGATAAACTCAAACTCAATATACGTTCAGTTAGAATTCTTCTAGAAGCACTATTTTATATAGATTATATTTAATGTAGATTGCTATTTACCAATTACCATCGGTTCGGAAAGTAACATCCAAAGAGAAGAGCTAGCTAGAGAGACTTTGTTCTTTAAAAACTCAGGTCAATTTTACATAATGTATAATAATAATTATGTTAAAGAACTGTCTCGAGGTTCTTAAGATACATTAACGCTATCGTAGGCTCTCTGATCTAACACATAATAAATATTTAAAAGTGTCATTACGATTATCATGTTTAAATATTAAATAATTACTTTTCGTTGTGAATATAGACTATGATAATATAGTTTATCTTAGAGAATTAACTATTGTCTTGATTGCTAACTTATGTCTATATTGTTTGTCAGTGCTATTGACATTAAAAAGTAACTTGTATTGATTAACTTATGCTCATTAGCCTATTTATTATGTGTAGCGTTTTGTTAATGATAATGAATGTTTCCGGGAACCTATCTAGAACATTTTATTACTCCTTAAAGTTTTAAAAACTAATACAACACCTAAAAGACGTCTGTAAATATCGTCGTAACGAGAAAATTTGAGTCATGAAAAAAAACAGACAAAATAAGAAATAGTAAAATAATGTTTACTCTGGTTTAGGTTAGTAACGTGACTCAAAAACTATGTTAGTTAAATAAATACAATTAAAATAAATATTAAAAAATAATAACAATAAAAAATAACAATTCGTAATTTAAATGAGAAGAAAAAACATATAAGTAAATTGGGATTTAACATTTTGGAAATTGCAAGATTTCTTGATTTAATTAAAAATTAATTTGGAAAATTATAATATCATTATAATTCAAAATTGTCGCGAAATGGCTTAACCGCAATAATAGAACGTATCGGGGTGATGGGATGCTCAAAATATGTAATTGTTGAGAACGTGCCAAGCCGTTATTATTACAACTCTACTATTTAAAACGAGGTTTGTGAATCGTACATTGCGTTTCCGAATATAAGTGAATGACCGATAGTGACTTAAATTGAGAAATTTGTTTAATATTATCTCTAACATTCTAGTATTTCGATTTTATTTTGTGTGTGTGTGTCAGTCACATGAATTAGGTTTTTTAATGTGATTAATACAAAATACTTAAAATTTTTATATAATTATATACTATTTAAATGCAATTATTATTACCATGGTATTGACTGGTAGGTATTTGCACCTGTTTATTCAATTTATATTTAGACTCCTATTTATATAAAATCTCTTTTCTCTCCCAGAGCTGAAAGGTTGAACTCTCACTGGCATTTATTTATATTGATTCAGCTTGGTAGATGTAACGGTACTTAAGTATTTATTAATAAATCATAGAGAATTTTATAGATTATGACGTTTATATTTGAAAATCAGAGCAACAGTGATGTCAAGAAAAAAAACAACCTTTGAAGTTAATTTAACATCTCAGTTCCCTCCCTACTGAAGGAAAATTCCATTGTTTACTCGTTTACTTGTGCATCTGTTGTTTTATTTCAATGCTTTGGCACTGAACTATATAATGTTTATTGCGTAGAAAATAAAAAATTATTAGCGCAGAGTGATATAACAATAATAATCCGTAAAAATCATGTTAAATTTCAATATGCATCAATTTTAAAAACGAATAATGGACATAACATTTGCATACTAATAATAAGATCTTATTATTATTTTTACTGTAATACCTAGTACGGTTGAAGTTGTTATCTTGTGTACATTATTACTGTTGTTACACTGAGTAGCATTTTGTGAATGTTCCCGAGTACATTGCTCCAAGCTGATAAATCTATTATTACCCATAGCTATATCTCGCTTGGTTGAACTAAAAGTATAAAACTATAATACACTTCTAGTTCATTACTTATAACGTCAATGTGAAACGTTAGAAGTGTTAGACATTAATCTAAAGTTAACGTTGTTAAATTATACTTATATATTTAATTTTAGACACCAGCCATCTTTGTTTTCATTTATATTTGTGTATCTACCATAGCTTGATTTCTTGTTTAGTATTGCATAACAGGTTTAAAATATTATCACTGCTGGAAATATTTTAAAGTATGTCAATAAATTCATTAATATGCCCCACGTGTTTCACATCACCGCGCTACATACTGTCGACTTGCATTGTGTAAGCGAGTTGGATTCACAAATTATAGACAAATAAATGATTAAGTAATGATACTGTAAACAGGGGAATGTGAAAACAGCGATAACAATTATTTTATCCGAGAGTGGACGTTTAATCTCAGTGTTAGTGTAGTGTTGTTATACTGACAACGTGCGATACGCGTGTTTTTTTTTGTGCCTGTTGCATATTATCATGACACTAGACTTTTATGAAACATAATTTGATTTTATTAATAATTACAACTGTCTCCTATCCAAAAATGTAAGTAATTTATTCATTGTTTCCGTATATTTTTAATTTTAATTAAACTAGTATGTATCGATGAGATTGATGACCTTCACCGTCTATACATGTAACAATGTATTTATTGACTTTGATGATGGAAAATATGCATGCGAATACAAATAAGACTATGTTTTAATAATTTGTTTTAGAGAACTTAACGAATTAATATGCGTGCAAAAAAAATAATAATGATTTGTATTTGTATTCAAACAAACGTAAATAATATACTAATAAACGGTTAAACTACTACTTATTTTGAACCCGCGGGGAGTGTCGGTATCCGATTTTTGACTTTGCATTACCTATTGCTCTTTTATATTAAAATGCATAAAAATACATTTAGGTTTTTTTCAGCTATGGCCTAATCCTATTCTTTATACATGATCATATTATTGGAGTTATTTATTTGTGTTATCATGTTAGTATACAGTATTCATCATGCTTTTTTTTATTAATATGAGCTGTTTCTTGCTTGAAACTACAAAATATTTGGTAAATATTTTAAGAAGAGACATTTTGAATTTCATTTTAAACTTTGGATGCGTCTGTCTTGTCAACTATTTATTTCATTCTCTATCCTAGCACACTTCATTCGGGTAATTGAAGTGAAGTCCCGTGTCCCCTAGTGGGGAATGGGGCAGATGATGTACATCTGTTTCACTGATCGATTTTCTTTACGGACAAGTAGGTGATCAGCCTTCTGTGTCCTGCCAGACCGAGACATTTTTTTTTTGTGCGTCCCCACCGGGAATTGAACCCAGGACCCCTCGTTCTACGCTCACGCGTTAACCACTGTACCAAGGAGGCGGTCAATTGTCATTCGGGTAATTGACAAACAAAAAAACATGCCACCCCTAAATTTAATTTTTCATACAATGTATGAGTTAAACTTAATATTGGTCTATCACCATATAAATTTTATAAAAATCTGAGGAGTGGTTTTACGTAATTGACGCACACACAGTTAGACAAATGTAAAAAAAATATTTGTATAATTTATAGATCTGTTTTGGTATCTTTAAAATATACCACGCTGCCTGTTATTAAAAAGAACATTAAATGAATATAAATTGTATGATTACTATACTAGTGTTATATTATGGTATATGTTACTCCCAAAAGTATCAAATCCTACTAAAACAAAGAATAAATACCAACGTATGTGCACTGAGACTGTCCTTTTTTCTCATACATTTTTTAAATATGAATATGAGCTGATCCTCAAGTATTAAATATTATTGGTGCTCTCTATATTTTACGGATAAAAATTTATAGACAGTCGTAACTATTTTGGACATTTACAAGCATATCGCTATTACGCTGTTTTAACTAAAAAGTTCGGAACTTTTTCGGTTGTGTATTTGAACCTATAACCTCGTATTTCTGGCGCGACTCCAATATCACAGTGTCATTGTCAATTAGTGACAATAAAAATGCTTACGTTTCAGCTTTTTCAGTAGGCACGCAATACATAAATATTAGACTCACATATGTTAACATACTTGTTTATTTTTAATGTTTATGTGTTTTTTTAATTATGCAAATGCAAAACTCTTAGCATTTATACCATTCCGTTCCCAATTTATTTATACCAATTTATTATGTTATTACTTGGTGTTAACTTCTTATTAACGTTTAGTGAGTGAATTTAGTTGAGTGAGGCAATTGAGTTTATGATATCAATTCAGTGTCTTCAAAACTACATAGCTTTTAATTGTAAAATAACCTACTATGCGGAAGAGGTGATGATATGGCCAAGCGTAGGCTAGTTAGTATAGGTAAAATAACATTGATGTCAAAGGTATCTACATATTACAAAAGTTTGTGCTTCTTAGACTCAGGTGGTTACTGAGCCCTTAAAATATTGTTGTCAACGAAACAATATTTCTTCTGCTTAAAAGTCTCCACCATTTCAATATTAAACTTCCAAGTTTTTCGCCGCTTTGATTTATGTTCAATTACAGCGTCGTTAACATTTTTGTCACTCCTATTTTTAGAATTTCATGACGAAAATATTTAATTTGTAAACAATTTATGGAATACATTCGGGCTCGACTTTACTGTTTTTCTATAAATTATCATAGTCAAAAGCAATTCCTGTTAGATGTTGAATTAGGAATGTTATGTTTCACTAGCGTAAAAAGTAGCCTATGTTACTTTCTAGCATCCTATCTATTACCAGACACATAAATCATATCAAAAAATCGCTCGGATGCGACGTGAAATAAAGGCAAACAAACACACTTTCACATTTATAATATTAGTAAGGTAGCATTGATATTGTTTCATAAATTGATTATTGGTATATTGATAACTGAAGAAACATGACTGAGCAATATAATCATTTGTTTCATCACTTTCCAGATCATTCACATACATGCTCTTACTGTACTATAATTACCAATATAAGCAAGATAGTGATGACAATGAACTCGCAGAACCATGTTTGCTGTTTTATTCAATATTAATTATTGTAATATTATAGTTTGGTACTATCTACGGAAAAAGTACACCTACGTAATGGAAAACAAACGTTATGTTAATAAAACTTACCTCGTTGATTTTTTAAACTTTACATTACCAAGCAGGAATTAAGGATTTTTTTTATTTCTTATCAAATAAATGCATTATAAGGAATAAAATACAACAAAATCACAATGTATGCTCTACTTACACATATTATGAAAAGAAATTATATTTCAACATCAATTCATTTTTATATTTGTTCAAATTCAAATTCAAAATGATTTATTGTGATTCACAGGTTATAAGGTAGGTATTACATTATATAAAGTTCTTAGTACAATGTTATGTGTTTGTTATGTTAACAACAGTAAGTACCCTAAAGGAAATTTTTTATTTTTGGTGTTTACTGTGACTAAGGTGACGTGGTGGCGATCGCTTACCATGAGCTCGATTGCATATTTTAACAGTTAACAGATCCGTTGAAGTCTCTATAGTGTAACAAAAAACATATTTACTTATGTAAGGTTTCTTTATCATATGAACAAAATGCAATGGAGCTGTTTTGATCCAGCTGTCAAAGGTTGTTTGGAGCTGTTACATTCGTTAATTAGTCACATGAAATGAATTCGCGTTTCTTCGCTCAGAATAATGCGATCAGTATCATTAGGGTTCAGAAACGGAACGGAAGATGGAGGGTGCGCTTCGCATGACAAAGGCCGTAGTTATTAATTATAATGTAGGTACAGACGGTGGCGGGTAAGGTCGTAAAATATCTGTGAAAAGTTGTTCTCATTTGTTTCGAAATGTGAAGAATAGACATTCTTTACTATTACAGTTTTATAATATGCATATCTATTTCGGCTTTTATGAGCTTTTAAAATTGATGAATTAATACTTTTAAAATTGATTTAATTGAAAGGTTAAATATACATCTGGTCGTGGAACTTAATAAAAATTACTTAAAGATGTATTAATCATAACATGAAAAGTGAAATTCAATTGTACTTTTTATATCTAATGATGTAGGTACCATTTATATACGACTAAAAACTAAATACGCTATAATATATAATAATATAGATAAGTAAATTGTTCAAGTTTTCATTATTATACTTAATTCATTGAAATTTGTGTAACAGTTGATAAATACGATCATATTATAGGTATGTATGGCAATATGATAAATATAATAATGGTTTGATTTATCATATTTAGTGCGCAGGTTTAAGGACATACACGTGTGACGGTCGCACGCGTCGCCAATGACCTTAAATCTGTACCTACTTCGACCTGTCATTACTTTTGTGCAAGCATTTCTTAAAATACAATTCAAATTTTTCTTCATCTCAATCTTGACGCATGTTTTAATAAACAATAATTGAAAAATCTTGAGAACTTTAGTCAAGGAAAACTACAAAGAAAGAGTTGTTTGAAATACATACATTGAAATGTATACATGACACGAAACACAACAATATACAAGACTCATAAAAACAACTAACAGCGTTAAAATGTATCGGTCGAAAGAACACTATTAGCTTTACATTCAAAACCAGTGAAATAATTTTATTTCTAAAGTATTAAGAATTTCACTTAAATTAGGAAAGTATCACAAATACCAATTAGCTTTGTACATACGTGATACATTTAATAAACATTCAAGCGAACACCGCCATAATATTTTGAGAGCACATATTGTTAAGCCATTCATAATACATAAATTAGTTTTTGATCAATACGCATTTTTTTTCAATATTTAATGCCAGTCCATTTACATTTTGAGCTTTCGCGATATTTCATACGTTGTTTATGTATACCTACCAATAAAAAAGCTTCGTAATTAAAAATTTGTGATTTATAGCTTAGGTCCTTCCAGCTGTTTACGTATCAATATTTCGCTCACTTTAGAAGCAAAACGTCAGCGGACGTGACCCCATTTGACAGATTTCAATAGCAATAATTAAACATCCATTTGAAGGACCCCAATTTTCGAAGTACTATTATAATGTAATGATAATTAAATACGAAAATTCCGTGTCGATATTGAGATTAGTCTTGAGTAATTTAGATAATTTTTGTTCTAAGTGTTAAATTTATATCAATGTTTTTCTATTATTTCCACTGCAAGTAATTAAAAAAAAACAAAGTTTCTGAGAGTGAGTTGGAACTCAATCAAATAACGACTTAAACATCCTATTCTCGTAGTGTGTGTATGTTTAGATAGTAAGTACTGTGTATAGTGTAAAAATAAATTAAAATAAAACGTAAATACATTCTCCTCATAGTGAACCCGACCAGCATTGCACTATTAACGTTTTAGCACCGACATTCAACAAACAGAAGAACAATTTTTTCTACGAAATAAGAAAGATATTTTAACGTGTAATTTATTTTGCGCTACACGTGTAATTGCGATTCTTTTGCTCGTCGTCGTACTTGTGAAAATGATGAAAAATTCTACGACTCTCGTGAGACTCTTAATAAGTACTAAAGTAAGTTTAAGCAGCTTGTTCGTCAGTTCAACATGCAAGTGGCGACGTAAATTATTAAAATTAAAAACCATAAATTTTGGGTACTTTCACATACTTACATGTAGGTACGCTATATTTAATTAGTTCGACGCAAATCTTGGTAAGATTTAAAAGTTCGTTACATAACTACAAAATGTATATTTAAAATAATGTAATACCGTAATAAGTATATACACAGAGTTGAATTAATTAACAAACACTAATCAATTCAAATGTTAATATTACGGAAACATGAACAAAACAAACGGTATAGCCACATGAAACAATATGGAGATAAACAAACACAAGAAAATAATATGGAGATAAAACAACTTGAAAATTTTATCATACCTACTTATATATCATACTACTACTTTTACGCATGAACGCTTGAGGGGGTAAACATCTCCTTTGGGAGTTTAAAAAAATCTTTTCCAGGGAAAAGCCTTCATGCGAACGGCTTAACATACGTATATTGTGGTATAAGATTGCGTTCTATTTGGGTTTTAGTTTCGCTTTATAAACTGATTAGTTATATTTCCTTACAGATACAGAGGTCGGCAAATATGACACCAATTAATGAGGAGGGTTCGGAGCCTCCACGTATTGTAGTGCTAGATGGTGGCTTTTCTACACAGTTATCATGTCACGTGGGCCATGTAATAGATGGCGACCCCCTGTGGAGCGCCCGATTCCTGCACACACACCCTGACGAAGTTGTAAATGCACATCTTGATTTTCTACGAGGTAGGTGAAAATACCTTATATCATTCATCACTTTACTATAAACAACTACCTATCAATTCATTTTAAAAGGCTAGTTTGAAGCGAATGATGGCTTAGTTACAAACATTTTTGTCTAGGTAATCTTTTGTATTATTTTTTTAAATATGTCTGTACTCTATGTTTATAAAGAAGCTTTAAAAGTACAAAATAGTATAAATAATAAAATAAATAAGTGTAAACTATAGCTTACTCAAATAAATACTTTACATTTAACGAATAAATCTCTGCTCTGCATACTAAGAATAAAAAATATATGCGAATCACTTTCTAGTGAATCTACGCTGCTTTATTTACACATACCTATTTGGAAGCCTTTTAACCTATGATGTTTCCATGAAATATAGTTAGAAGTATCAGGAAACTCTAAAAAACAGAAACAAACTAACATTTTCCTCTCCAGAATGTCGCTTTTTATTTTGTTTGAGAGCGGAGTTGAATTTAATTAATAAATAAAGTTTGTCGATGTTACAAACCAAGATGCTACATTTTTGTAACACCAAACATAAATAGTTTTATGTTGGTAACAAAACTTTGATAACATCAGTGAAAATAAAAACAGCAAAATATGGAGAATTTAATTAAATTCTTGGCAGTAAAATCTAGAACAGAGGTTGAAGTTTTAAATAAATAATTAGCTTTTAAAGTGTTTTAAATAATACGTCCCGTATTTTCTGAAAACAATCAGCACACCGGGATCTTAACTGTGGAAATTGTTATTAAAATAATCGAAGTCATATCATTACGACTCTGCGTTCATCATTGTAGCTATGCATAGTAGAATGTTCCTTACAAACAGATTTCCGAAACGGGGTTATATTTTTAATACCTCAGTTTCATATTTTTCATTAAATCACTCTGAATCAACAACATTAAATGGTTATCTACGGCTCGTTTAATTATTTTCCCAATTCCAGTTTAAAACATAAAGTTACTAGCTGGGTTTAATATCTCGAAGCTCACGTAGGCATTAGACGTCTATACATATAGATACCTTCCTAAATTCAATAAGTTCTCCGAAGAAGGTAGGTGCGAAGTAATTGCGTCGCTCTTCGTAACAAAGATTCACGGCGAATTAATTTCTAGACACAATCAAATGTATGGCACAGATAATTTGGAGAATAAAGGGCTATATTGCGATATTGTAATACATCGTATACACGCGTGTTTGACATATTACACGTTAGGTCGCTTTTAGCATGTCATTTCCTTGCATCTGTCGGCGCAAGTACGACCTCGTCTCATGTCATCGTCCTCTGAAAGCGCCTTTCTTCACCACAAAACGGACCGTTTCTTTTCATAAGGAAAAACTGAAAAGTGACTACAAGCAAATAACTCCCAGGAGGCAAAAAACCTACTGCCTTGCTTTACCGCCCTCCTGTTATGTAGAATAGGCAACATTGAAAAATTGTTTTGGAAACTTTACTTATCATGATCTGTGTAAACCCAAAGTTTTCAATTGAGAAATGTACAAACATGTGATTATTTAAGCCTTTCACTTCATTTATGCGAAAAATAATAGAATAAATTAAAAAAAAAAATACAAAATGAAGGCGGTTCAATATAAATATACGTATCTAGGAGTAAAGCTTGGTTACCACTTTGCACCGGATACAAGACGCTATTGCCATTAATCACCTTGTCTCTTTAATACGTTTCCATTCGAGCAGCGTCTATTTATTACATAATTAATTTCTTCAACCTAACAAGTATTGCTTATGTTGAGTAAGTTTCTTACTGAGCTCTCGGGATCGTATTGCATTACTAAGTTTTAATAACATTAATTGTTTACAGTCTCTTAGCCACACCCTGTACTTCGTTAATAATAGTACCGAAGCGACGTAGAACCGAAATACAAACAATATTTATGATGCTAGTTTCTTAATATTAACCCTCCAAGTAAATGTGTCGAACTCTACAAATACTACAATTTATGACGCATATTATACTGCATATATTTGCGAATAATAAATTTGAATACTATTGTTGAGCATCATATTAACCATTACTGAGAGGCTTAATCACTCCCATAATTTATAGCTAAATGCAATCCTAATTGATTTTAGCATATTATTGTAATTGCAGCTGGGGCTCATTTGATTATCACAAATACATATCAGGCTTCAGTCGACGGCTTTGTGGAACATCTGGGAGTCACGCCTGAGCTGGGATATGAATTAATCAAGCGTGCTGTACAATTAGCAAAAAAAGCAAGAGATTTATACCTAGAAGAATATGAAGATTACATACAATCTGGTAATTTATGTGCTTTATTATAAATTAGAATAAAATTACACTTTTACGAAACAATGAAAATGTAAGAACCGCCCAACATGAATTATATATTTATGCAGAGCGAAAAAAGTATTAATAAATCTTCTCATGAAAATTTCAAGAATGTTTACATTTTACGAACAAAGCTTGGGTTCGTAGTCCCACAAGGGACGGGTGCTAGCACGCATTAATTACACTTTGCGCGGGTTCAAAGTATTTGTTATGATATTGTCATACCATAGTTGTGGTTTCTAAGTAACTGCAAGTTATAACGTGTGTGTAATTATGAGTTATCACTATATGTTGTTTCTTTAGATCACGCCCCGCTAGTGGTGGGATCCGTAGGACCGTATGGTGCTCATCTTCATGATGGATCCGAGTACGACGGCAGTTATGCGGACACGACACCCGTACAGGTAATGACTTATTGTTATCATTATAATATAGCTATAATTATTCTGAAGCGGATGCATACGTGTGATCTATTAGTTATTAAGCGCTGTACAACTATACGTTCAAGATTAGTATGATACGTTTTGGCTAGATCCGACGCTCTTTTTAAAATATAGGTAAATAAGTACCAATTTTTTCGAATATATTCTTTTCCAGATGATATTTTCCTACATGGCTTTTTTTAAATCCAAAATAATTGGAAATGGTCATAAGTCAGATAAATAGGTCAAATCTAATGTAATCATTTATAAATAAGTAAGAGATATGTTCTGTAGAATAAATCATCGCCAAAATAGACCTGCAGCAGCGAATAAAACCATCATCCAAATAACCTCAATGCTAATCAGGTCTTTGCCTATTTCTATTTCAAATGTGCCTTATGCTTTTAGCCACTGCGATCGATCGACCTAGAATTACTTAAAAAGTACCTACATTGTCGTTTGTAAAAATCTTGGATGTGCTCTTTTCAATCTCGTATGTGCATACAGTTTTGAAATTATATTTAAGTACGATTGTACTTCATCTGTTTCGAATATTTTATTTATTTATAACATTTTGTTCAGAAACCAATAATAAGTTTAACGCTCTTAAATATAAATTTCGTCTTACTCATCTAGTTTTATCCGTTTAGAGGACTTAAAAATTATTTTTGTACAATTCCTGTAGCATTAATCATTGATAACAGTATTTTATTATCTATACTGGTCTAAAGAAGTGTAAATAGTTTCGATTTTGTTTTATCCCCTAGCGTGTCAAGCTGAATTCTTTCCTTAGCTCATTCTATCCTACAATCTCATTTTCTTTAAACGTGGGAAACGTACCATACCGCAGATTTCTTTAAATAAGCTTATTCGGTATTCCTCCAAATTGCCATACCATGGTTTAGACAGAAAAAATTAAAGATAGCACTTAGCAGATGTATTATAAAACAACAATAGATATATATTTATAACAAAAGGCTTTGTGTTTCATATTTCTAGGAATAAATCAGAGATACAGTTAAAAAAACAGTATCTGAAAATTTATGAAGGAAACAAGACCTTTTTAAGGCAACGTCTGTTTTCCCCAAAGAACATTTGAACCTTTACCTTGTGGCGGTAACCTCGATGAAGTCTATTAAAAAGATAAATTAAATGTACCCGGAATTTTAAACATTTTAGATCATAAAAGATTCACAGTGTAATTTACTTGCGTTATTTTAAAAATACATCGTAGCTACAATACATACTTACATGCTAGTAATGGATTACATTAGTAGACATTATTAACAAAAAAAGGGGGTATATATATATATACATATTATACAAATTATATTCATTCATTGATGGTTTTGGTGTCAGTAATTGCTATAACATGAGAAGGCACAGATAATGTAAATTTTATTGGCCGAATCTATACGGCGATCCATGTCTGCGTAGAAATAGTTATTGCCAAACGTGAGTTTAATTATTGAATGAACTAGAACTATCTAATCGTTTATAGGATTAGCGTAGGCATGTGAATGTTTCACAGTACATAATACAGCATATATACATTAAATCAGCTCAAGTAAAGAGATTCATACTTATTACTTTTATACTTCTCGTGTTATTGTAAATGTAATCTTGATTCTTATTTGTAAGTTTTGGTATGCGATAAAAATAATCTATCAAAAATATGTAATATTTACAAGCCCCAGGCAACTCTACGATTTAAAATAATATCCAAATAGATAATTTACTAATTTTTCTATTGATAATTCAACGAATAATTAGATACAGAAGGTACACTACCTTTTCAGATAAACAAAACAAAAAGTAGTCTTCAGTTTTACCTATTTTAAAGCTTTAACAGACCAAGGGTTAAAATGATTTGTGATTTATGAAAATAATAAATACGTTAAATATGTCGAGATAACTCGTTCTTGAGGACTAATTTTAGCTATACAATCGAATGAGAGCTGAGAAATATATATGATTTACAAACAAAATAAGTTATAACATGGTTATTACATGAGTTATAACCCACCATTTAGATTTTCAATTTCAACTGGAGTATTATAGAGTAATTGGAGTAAAGGTTAAATTTGAGATTGATACAGGACAAGTTAATAGAAAATAGCTTAAATTATAACTTCTGCCTTTATTCTCGTATGCGTATCTATGCGTATAATATACAAAGCTATGCTCAATATCTCTCTATAAATTATTTTATTTAAAAAAATCTATATTTTAAAAACTTACCAGTAATTACAATATCCGAGAGTAATTATTATCACCATTGTCTTTTCATAACATTTGCTAACTTGTCTCATTAATGTAGATATATCGTAAAATTAATGTTTTTGAATGTCGATCCGAGTATACAAGGGCATTAACAATCATATCACAATATGAACATTAGCACAGTATGCTGGTCAATACTTGATACCAGTCAATATAACGCAAGGTTTGTTGTAATTTATATTATTTGAACGGATTCGGCGCACCATGAATACTAACGGCGAAGTAAAAGTTGAAAGCGTTGGCTAAATCGTAAAGAGGGTCGTAAAGTTGCCGGCAAATTAAAATTTACATCGGCAATATGAAAAACTCTCTTTCCATTTCTCGTCTTTTTTCGGGACCAACGGTGTTTGACTGGGGTGGACAGTTAATTAATGGAGACAAGAACAAATGGAATATCAGGAGCAAACGTGAAGCGGCAAAATGCTTGCTCAGAATTAGCTAGCAATCCTTTATATATTTAGTAAATAAGTAATATACATATATTATACAATTGAAAAATTGAAAAATACAAAGTTGATATAAGTACCTAATGTATAAAAATTTAAATCCGACTAATTAACTACATAAAATTACTTGTAATTGATATGTATCGAGCATTCACAGATTAAAATAACAAGTTGACTAGTTATGGCTATAGAATATATGTATAATAAAGCTGATTTTTATGACAATGGCATTTCCATCCAACACCATAATATATACAATATTTTGCGTAAAAAGTTGAAAAAATTCATGCGTCCGAACGGAAGGGACCAAATATAATCGATCGAGCGTACACCTCACAATACTAATTCATTCAATTCAGGTCAAATGGACGTAAAAATGTACTTCAAAAGTCAAATAAGCATAAATGTATATTGGAGTATATACTATATACAGCCTAGAGGCGAGGCTATATTCATGTGGCTTTTTCACAATATTTTTTTTTTCTGTTTCTGAATGTATTTACGTCCCCATTTAGTTTGTTAGTATATATATTATGTTATAGCCGAGAGATTAAAATGGTTAGTTAAGGTATGATGTATATTTTGATGCATCTACATTAAAAAAGCGATACTTGAATACCTACACCTTTTGTTACGTAAAACACAATAGCTATGTATAATCATTCGCTTTGTGAAGCGTTGGTTCATGCAAACAATATTTGGGGTTCATTAACATTTATGATCAAGGTTGTGAATATATCTGTTTATTTTCTAGACTATGCGTGAATGGCACAGGCCGCGCATCCAGGCTCTCGTTGAAGGTGGAGTGGATTTATTGGCGCTTGAAACAATTCCGTGTCAAGAAGAGGCTGAAATGCTCTGCGACCTGTTGCGTGAATTTCCTGGCATTAAAGCGTGGCTTGCATTTAGCTGTAAGGTGTGTTCTAATTTTCACAATGGAATGTGTATTAACATTTAATGTAATAATAGCACGCGTAATGTCAGCAAGCATATCATACACACTTCTAGCGTTATTAATTACCCTACGAGTTTAATATTAGTATCTATTTCTAAAAACTCAAAAGTATAGCCAATATATTATCTATGTAAATAATATTATGTAAAAACCTTCGCAGAACGTCACAAATTGAAGTCTTCTTAGCTCGTAAAACTTGTCCCGACGGAGGTATTTAAATAACTATTACAGAGTTTATTTCCGACATAATAAACTGTGAAGTACATCATTAACTTTTATATCAATCGTTTCGTTTCAATAATGAGTTTTAAAACAAATAAATAAAAAAGAAATTGAACTCTGATTCGTTTGAATAACGATATTGTAACTAAATAGTGTTCTGATAAAATACGTACCGACATATCTTGACACTATGACCTGTATTATCGATGACTAACATAATGTTATGTCAGAAGTCAATAAGATTATTTCTTTAAATAAGTATCTTGCCAACCGCGAATGTTAAAATGAATTGTTTTCAATTTCAGGATAATCAAAGCATCGCCCACGGCGAGAGTTTTCAGAAAGTCGCAAAGAAATGTTGGAATCTGAATCCAGAACAACTCGTAGCGGTCGGCGTAAACTGTTGTGCTCCTTCATTGGTTTCTAATTTGTTAAAGGGAATTAACGACGATCGGACACATGATCCTATTCCATTAATCGTTTATCCGAATTCTGGTGAAACCTACAATCCTAAAATAGGGTAAAGTAAATTATAAATATTCCACAACTTCTCTCATAACGATCGCGATTTATATTCGAAAATGAGAGTATCATTTTCGTCTGAGTAGATAAAATATTAGGTACATCACTAATTGTCGGTAAAGGTTTATTTGTTTAAGATGATAAATATCTCTACCAGTTTAATAATTATCATTAGGTACCACAGACTCAGGACATTAACGTAGTTGTATAAAGTTAAAAACATCAGTATTATGCTTTTATATTTCAGTTGGATTGACAGAGATAAATGTGAGCCAGTGGAGGTGTATATACAAGAATGGCTGGATCTAGGAGTTCGGTACGTAGGCGGCTGCTGTAGGACCTACGCTGCAGATGTTTCCAGAATACGTAATCAAGTACACTGCTGGCGCGATCGCTGGCGCTTCCAGCATAAATACCAAGACGACGTACGGAAAAACCAAAGCTCTAACTAAATGATCTCCTGTAGTCATAAATATACATTAAGTACGTTGAGATACTTGTTCATGGTTCCGTAAAACAATAGTAAGCATGATGGTATAAATTTCATATTATGTATTTAAAGTCATTAAATGTTTAATACATTAAAATAAAGTGTTTTTTTTTATTGAAAACAGTCCTGATTGTCCTGATTCCTACTTAAATAATTGAAATTGGATACATTTAACGTATTTTAATTATTCAAAAAACATCGTAATAAATAAACAACAACGTCAAACTGCCAAATTAGTCCAAATTTACATGGGTAATGGCACCTGCTTTAGTGAATAAATTAATTAACCACCTAAATCGATTTAAAAGTTCTAAGGTACCAAAAAAAACCAGTCAACTTTTTAAATTGGTAAAATTTAATTTTATAAGAAAAACAAATAAATGCAGTTGCAAACGCAGCAATGAGAATGAAACACAGTAGGGTAGCGTTGGAAATCTTGTGACATGTGAAGACGGTAGACGTTTACGGATGTTGTTTCATTCATCGCACTCTGTTATACTGTTTTTGAAGAAAATCTCACTACTTATGTGGAATTTGTTTAGTTTAACACTTTTCACATTCAATAGACATTTAAACACTTTGATATTTAAAAATGTAACACCAATTTTATTAAATGTATGTAGTTTTTGCATTAAATTTTTACGAATATGGCACGTCTCAGCTATTGTTCCCTCTAGAAAAAAAAAAAATATTAAAAAAGTTTTGACCCATATAATAAGGGCGGAAAAAATAAATATCACGCAAATATACGTGAACAATTATCAAGAATGTATGGAACAACTATTGGACGCGATAAAACATTTTCATACAATATTCGTTCTATTTTTTATTTTATATCAAAATTATAACTGTCATACATAATATCTCGTGAAATAGCATAAGCAATGTGCAATGTACATAAATAAATTCTCATGATATCCCAAAAACTAAAGTCTTAAGAAATATAATCAGGATAGGTTTATTACATATCGATCCAATATTAAGTATTTGTATTATATTATGAGTATGTTATTATCGTAATTTAAATTAAACGCGATGACTTCGTGGTAAGTAGTAATACTATAACGTAAGCTCTAAGTTATTAAAGTTTTAAAAATATTAATCTCACTTCGTTGGTTTCTGCTACATTTATAAAAGTTTTAAAAGGCGAAATATATTCGAGGCAATTTTTACCCAGACGCCAGAAATAGTTCGACGGGAAACTGGCCGCCACCCGCGTCGTCCGTAAATTGAAAATGAATTTAAACTACATACCAAAATGCGGTCGTTCGAATCTCGCCGCGGTATCGGCCGTCTATATCGCTTCAAAATTTCCATCGTGATGAAAAGAACGAATCCCTGTGTAAAATTTATCTGCACCGAGCATAACATTGATGAAAGCGAGTAATTGAATTCCTCGATCTCGCCTTCTTGCGTTAAATTACCTGTGAAGCTTACCTCAGACCAGTTTGTTTAATTTCATAACTGCCTACGCATAACAATCCTCGCATAATTTTTCTAAGTTGTTATAATACGACGTATTATTGTATGTACTAATTAAATGAATAGAAAATATCGTTTTGACTGAGGGTAGATAACAATCGTTTCAGATCATTGCCGCTCTACTAGCATAGTTAAAACAATAGGTTACTAACATTAGGAGAATGAACGTGGGTATCACAGGGGTTCTTATCTATCTATTGATTCCTATATATATTAAACAATTCAATCCCAAAACTGTCATTAAATGTAAGGTGAATAAATAATGGCAACAAATAATTGCATTTGCACTTACTGAATAGCGACAGTTGCACACATTTCGCATAGGCATAATATGTTGCGTATATAAAATAACAATAAGAAATTAAATATTTTTATTTTTCGTATAAACGAAGGCAGTATTAAATTATAATATTATGGTAAATGGTTAAAAGTCAACTCTATAGAAGTTATTACTAAAAGCCAGCCGGCGTCTCATTTCTATATAAATCCTCACAAACATAATGGTGCTCTTGATTTATTATTCAAAAATATACCTCCGAAGGCTTACGCTTCCGATAAGGTATTAAACGAAATGTTGAATGTTATTTTTCCTTTTAAAGCTGATACATTGTACAAATAGCATGGTTGATGGAAGGCAGTGAACCAAAGGAAATCGCAGGCATTTTTATCTCGCCCACATTGCACTGTTACCCTTTGCCGTACACGTACACGTATGTATTATAGTGCAGCGGCTATTCGCCTCAATGAGCAGCCACTGAATCGAGCCAGCCGCCAGAACCTACCGTGGTTTAGAATAGTTTCAGTTATATATTGCCCGCTTCTACCTCACTTTATAAATTGTCCTAAGATGTAAATAGCAGCTTTGCATTCAATTCAATATACTGAATGTTGATTCCATTTTGAATTGATCATATGTCAATAAAGAAACTAACTTATCGATTACAGTGTTACCAGTTGATAATGGATTCTGCACTCAATTCAAATAAAACAAAGAGATACATAATAATACGTTTATTTCATAGTTCTTATGGTCACAAAATTAAGTCAACATTTACTCTCTTTAGCGTCTTTAAATATGTTTTTCGACTGCATAGCAGCAATGGCAAGATTTCGTTCATGTTTCTCTTCATTCAATTGCAATTGTAAGTTTTTGACATCCAATCTTAAAGTTTTTATTTCGTTCTGTAATCTCATAACAATGGTCCACAAACTCGGGGAGCCGTGATTGGATGTGGAGTGAATGGGCAATGACGGCGATCTTACTAAAGCTTCTATCGACACTGGGGACTCGTCGTCGCATTCTGAAAACAAAATTGCATAAGAAAATAAACTGCCGCATATTCAGCGTAATTGGAGCATAATACGTCGTATACTACCCACCTTTTTGTATGTAAGGCGGTTACGTTAAAACCTTTTTGTGAGCACGCTTAAAATATTACAGAGTAAATAAATATTGCTTGAATAAAAAATTTGTAAATTTCCATAAAATTTATTGATACTTAAACGAGTAACCTACAATAATTCGTTATAAAAATAAATATGAATAACATTATGTAACACACAGTATCGTTATATTTTTCTGCATCGAAATAACAAATCACATTATGTACTAGGTTTACATCAAGGTGGAAATTTACACATAAAAACAAGTTATATTTAGTTCGCTAGGATACAATAATGAAAGACAATGTTATAAAACGTTAAACTTAAAACATATCGTTCACAACACCTAATAATAATAATCTAACTACGCTAAATAGTTTTCTAATTCTTTGTTATTAATTGCGTCAATTTTCTTTCAAATAATACTGTTTCAAATTAGAATACATTTATGAATAGGAATATTAAAAATGACACTTTATTGACTAGACAACAGTAACTTTCTAGTCGAACCGCGTATCTTGATAATTATTCAATGCATTATGTACATACGAGTACACTTAAAATGGTAAATGGCACAGAAAAGCCTAATAATGAGTGTAGACGTTATGTTTATGACGCTATTGGGCGAGGGATAAACATTAAAAGATTACACACATATCATGATATTAAAATCGATGAAAACGGGACGAGCGAAAGCGGTAACGAAAAACGAACAAAACTGCGTAGCGCCCCCGGTTAATGTAGCCATGTTCGTATCTACCTATTCATTTATATATATCAACGAGAGCAAACTTCAAATAACATTTTCCTGTAAATCATTTTTCGTGGAACGGGTTTCATCAATAACACGCATGCTTTATGTAGCCCGGATAAAATAATTAGTAAGCGTTTAATATATATCAACAATATATTGCATGTGAATATGAATTCTGGATTGAAATAGCGTACGTAGTTGAGACAGTATATTTTGTTAGATTCAACCACATTTTGAACAAAGTTAACCGAAGCAAGTTAAGAATGATTCTCAGCAATGTAGAATGTACACATTGATCAACGTTAGAAACATAAAATTGTGGACTATACTCGTTCTCATACAATATTGTGCATTTGAGCTGATACGTAAAATTCGAACGTCGTCATTACAAGCGATCCGCCCCGGCTTCGCCCGAGGTACATGTATAGTCTATAGCAATCAGGGATCACATACATATCAAATGATGAAAGAATCTTTGAAATCGATGCAGTAGTTATGTCTAAGATTATGTAATTTTATAAATAGATCAGAACGCGAAATGTTTCATTCAATTAATTGAATTACAATTTAAAATATTTCTGTTCACATACACCATTAGAGCGAGCCGTGATGCGGTTAAAAGTTCGATCATTAATAACGTACCGGCCGCCATTCCATAAATACAAGAATGTTTATATAAATTTGCATCACACAACAACAAATCATATTTAGAATCAATAAATAACTATTTCCAGCCCAATATGAACACAAAGACGCTAGAGACGCAGCTGTTATCCTGTATAGATTTATGATACAGTTACGACGTCATTAAAACATATATGGGGAGAGCGATGAAAAACCGTCTCTACATAATGTATCATATTAACTTTGTGTGTGTATTTGAAGTATAAAATACTCCTTTGTGTGGGGCTTTAAAGTATTTCACGATACTAATAATATAATGCAATATTCTCACAGCGTTAAATATAACGTTTCAAATTTTGTTTTGTATCGGCACTTGAAAATACAAGCTAAATATGGGTACAATAGAAAAGCGAATTTTAGGTGCGACGAGCCACGACGTGTTTTAAACTACGGATTTTAGTTTGAACAGCCGGCCTATTTCTGTGAAAGCTCTAAAACAACAAACAAATTAAAACAGCACGGGAAGATCTGTTATACCTTCTATTTACTTGTTTACTTTTGTATATTACGGAAATACAGTTATTTTTGTGGAATAATAGTATGATAATTTACAACATAGTGTCTAGGTAAGTTAGAATTATGTTTATTAAATACTAATATCAAAGATCTCGAATCTCGGTAAGGTAATAAATAATTATAGTAATCGTCCGCAATTTCGCTCCCGTTTTAAAAAGTAAATCCCATAGGAATGAGATGTTGAACCGCGGTAAAAAGTAGCCTATATCACTCCTATCTCCAGATTAAAACATCATATTATAGAATCGTTCCTTTACGACGTGAAAGAAAGTCAAACAAATAAGCAAAGACACTTTTAAATTTACAATTAAGAAGCATTACTTAACCTGTTTGTAATGGTTTTGTTTCGAGTAATGTCAGAAGTGAGCTTTGGGTCAATAGCCTGAATTGCGGAGTTTTGTAGTTGCGGTGCGCTATATGATGGTGCATTTACACATCCGTGTTCCCTATCCGCCTCGTGACACGGCGATATAATCGACGAAACATTCGTATACGAGTGTGGACGCGAACCACTGACACATTTGTGTTTCCTTTGATTACGTCCGAACCGATCTAAATAACACGCGAATCTTCAGGCGAATGGTGAGTGTATGCGTGTTCGTTATCCGCCTCGCTAATAGCGTCGCTATTCGCGCGATTGTGTAAATGCACCATTGCTGTTCAATATTAAACGAATGTATATGCGACGCGACGAGTACTGATTATACAGCGTGCATCTAAAACAGAACACTTAACTCGCTCGTCTATATTAGCGCCGTCAACCCTATTACTACCGGCTGGTTGCTTTCGCCTGCATTTTCGCAGCAATTTTTAAGTATGCGCGGTACTTTGTTATGATGACGATACGAATAATGCACGAAAAATTCATAATTTAATATTTCTGTTCTTCTTATCTGATTAAAAATGTATTCTTCGCTCAGCTCCTAACTTAGGTAAAAGTAAAATAATCAAGGTATTGACTGAAAAATGGCTCGAAAGAACATTGATTATGTGTAATGATTGAATTTATAATATTTAAAAAAAGAAAAGCACAAAACGCCAGTATAATCACACTAAAAGAATCGGTGAGATTATAGCCATTTCAGCGGTCGCTTATTGTCGATGAGGGACGCCTGTCTAGACGCAATCGTTTAATTTTACAAATAAAGAGTATGCATATATTTTGTATACATTTTTTGCACATTTCGAAAACTAAGTATAATTGCGTACGTTTCGTTGGTTAATATATATTGATCGCTTTGTTAAAAGTTTTAGGACCGATTTCACCAATAACACCTCCAAACGCGATCAGTGTAACTCAGTTCTACGTAAATAGTTCACATGTCAGTCCTAAATTCGATTTAAGACAATTGGAATCCACGCTTTAATAGTTTAAATCATTCCTTCATGGTTCATGGGTAATATTTTCTAATAGAATTTACAAAATATCTATAAACCTATTTTACAAAAACCCATATTTAACTTAAATTCAATCGTTCTGTATTATATATAGGAACAACATTAATAAAATTTAATTTATAATATCAAATATCATATAATCATTAAAATGAATCTGACAACATGACATGACTTTAAACGCGTTCAAACTTGTTAAACGCAGAAACCTTGCAGATCAAGGATTTGAACTTATTTTTGCTTGAACTTAGTTCAGTTGACTTTGATAATATATAATTGCAAGTACGTTAAACATTTAAGCTCGTTTTATAGGATTTTGATCGCGTTCAAAATCACGGGTAAAATCGGACCTTAGTGTCTGGGTAGAAAGGGTAAACTTTCACTTAATAACTTTTGCCGACTGTAACACGTAATTTTTAGAGTAAAATATATTTTCAATAGGAATAATCATATAAAATAATACATACATATAAACCGATACTACATATATTATAATATATTCATATCTAGTTCCAATAATAAACATGCAATCGAATAATAAAATTTACTGAATTCACATAAATACATTCGTGTAGTCTTCAAATATCGGAATTATACAAGTACATATGATACAACACGCTAACACGTAAAATATTTTTTTATACGTATGTATAAGCATTTATAATATAATATTCATAAAAATACATATGCACCATATTCTCCACTAAATAAATTACAAGGATCTATAATACTGCACATGCACTACACAACTGCACCAGTCCGATAAAAGTCTATGTTCACATAGATAACATACCTACAACATACATAGGAATTTCATATAATGGCACTCGAAAGAAACATGCACGTCAATCACACCCCATGAAACGATACACAATGAGCTATGGAGTGAGATGCTGTTAGTAAACGAGATGAAGTGAAAAGCGGAGTACCACGACCGGTCAAGCGCGCACGCTTGGCTCGGGGAAGGGCGAAGTTAGCAACGTGAGTGGAAAGCCGAGTCTCTGGGGATCACGCGAGCGAGCACACGGGGGGTCACTGTCAGTCGAAGTGGTGCGACTTGGTGAGCTGCTTGACGAAGGTGCCGCAGCACCAGGTGGAGGAGCGGGCGGAGGGGGCCGGCGCGGGGGGGTGCCGGAGCGGGGCCAGGCTGGGGTGCGAGCCGCTGCGGCGCTCGCCCGCCCGCAGCCTGTGCCCGCGCTCCTCCGCGTACTCCCCCAGGCTGGGGTTGGAGCGGTTGAGGTGGAACTTGCGCTCGGCCAGCAGCCGCCGCGTGTCCGCCCGGTACAGACACGCGTCCGCCGCGGACGAGCTCTTGTTGCGCTTCACTTTCGACGCCTTACTGCGGCCGGCGTATTCCGGCGTCGCGCTCCTCGGGCCGGGAGCGACGGGCGTTTTAGTATAGCTATGCGGTTTGTTAGTGGCGTGTGCGTGATATTGTACTTTACCGAGAGAAAAGTGGCCGCAGTCCACTGCAGGTGCGATATAAAGGCAGCCGCATGTAACAAAATAGAAAGTTTGAGACCACGGAGACAACGATCAAAGCCATAGCGTTAGAGATCTTAGTCGTACGAGTATTCCTAGATAGGTACCATAAAATAAGTAAAATTAACATAATAGTAGCCATATATAGTGACTTGTTAGTTTTAGTTTTGGCGTTATTCTTACTAAAATAAATAAATACCATGTATAGAATATCATATCATATATCATGATAGAAAATATATTTTTTTAATTTATTACGCCTCTGAGGATCTTTGTTCATTAGTTTCAAAACCGTTTCATAATAAAAATTTATAATTAAATAGCTTCGGTAGTAATAATTAAAAATAATACTGCATCCCACGTAACTACGATGACTAGCTACTTTGTACCAAGAACTTAGTGACTAAACATGTTTAAGTATCATGTTTCGACTTTGTTGATACACAGATCTACGCAGATCTACTCGCCAATTAATATAGAACTAACTTTATAAAAATAGAATATATAAAGCATGTCATGCAACTGCATTACCTCTAAGTTAGTAGTAGCTAAATATATTAATATCATTTTAACAACATACATTAAATATTAGTATTGAGTATTATATGTTACGATAGTGAATCGTTAGTGTATACACTAAGCTAAGGACAATATTGCAAGCAAGAACCAGTTACTAGGTAAGATAGGAGTTAGAAACGGATCTTTTATTCTAATAACCAACTGATTATACGGTTTCTTGATTTTGCGTGTCGCCTCCTTGTTGACTCGAATAACTCCAGAGGTATATTGGGTACTGCATAATAATTAAAGCTATGTTAGTACTAGACTACACGCTTAAATTATAAGGTTATTTAGGCATTTAAAAGGTCAAATGTGAATGTTATATGCAAACATTATATAGATAATTTTAATATATTTCACTGATATAATGTTAACATGTCTGAATATTACGCGATTGCTGATAATCGTTCACCGTTCGAAATGAAAAACTTATCGAAGTTATCATTGAATATTAGATGGCAAATCGGGCCAAAATTGTTCGTACGCATATTCCGTACGGCAGTTTTTTCACAACTATCTTTGTACGTAACTCAGTCACCAATATGAGAGCTGATCTTCAGTAAAGATACCTTACCGGAACTGACGGCGTTCCTGCACCGTGCCGAGGTGCAATACGCTTCGATGACCTTTAAGATGAGCGCATCCTCCTCGTACGAGTTAGACTTCCTCTGGTGCGGGGCGTACGGGTGCGTGGGGCCGATGTTCTCGTCCGAACCCGCCGCGAACGACTGCGGCCGCAGCGGGGGCGCCGGCCGCAGGCACGTTACACTCCAGCCTGGGGTAACAACTCATGTCAGTACTGGATCAGACTATAACAAGCGTAGGTGCTTAATATTCAATTATAACTTACAAAAAGAAGTATGAAGTACTTGTATATATAGTCAATCAGGGTAATAGTACATGGAGGTAATTGGAAACAATTCTAAATAAACTTTTAACTACATGTTTAATAATTTTTTTGTTTTTGTTCATTTTTGTTTTTATAAAATATGTACGAAAATTTATTTATATACAATTTTTTAAAATGTTTTGCAATTACAGATCAGAAAAAAACTATTCGGATATTTTTCCATTTATCCCTGATTACAATTGACCCTAATTGATGGTAAGAATGAGCTAAAGAGCAACAACAAAAAAAATTGGTTACCCATCCAATTTATAACCATGCCAATCGTTGCTTAACCTCGACAGGCGGCAATAGCAATATATGTACATATATATAATTTATGTTTATGTGTAAATAAACTTGTAGGGTTATTAAAAAATAAATAGAACACATTACATCTAACTATTGCGTTTTTTTATTTCTTAGACACGTCTAAAAGAAGTATTTCGTTAATTTATTTACAGGATCGAAGGCTTCAACTTATTCCTATGTTATTAACATTTCTGTTGTATATCAAACAGGGTGAGGTGAAGCGAGGGCTGGCTATTTATTATTTATGTTTCACAACGTGTCATTGACACAGTAGATTGGTCACGTTCAATATCAAGTGTCACACTTATAATTACACTAGCGGTCCGCTACGGTTTCGCTCTTTGTACATATATAGCCTATTGCCTTCCTCAATAAACGGGCTATCTAACACTGAAAGAATTTTTCAAATCGGACCAGCTGAGATTAGTGCATTTAATCAATCAAACAAACAAACAAACTCTTTAGCTTTTTAATATTAGTATAGATATAAACTAAATTTTTATCATTAAACTGTACTAAGAAGGATTTTCTAATGAGGATTTTTAAATGATAATAAAGGATTTTCTGATGAAATTGTAAACTTAGTACGGTGATTTTATTCATGATTAAAAACAAAAACTAAACTATCTTACTTAACCAGGTGCCGTATATTGGCAAACGGATCTATATTACGTAGATAATTGTTGATTATTTACTAACATTAAATCATTAAATATGCGGAGTGACGATAGATCTCAGCTACAAAATAAAACGAATGGATACAAACGTGTACAAAAAGCTTGACTATCTCCCAAAATTTTACAATTATCTTACAAAAGTCTATGATTAGATTTACATTCTAAAATAAGCACCGATAATGACGACATAGGAATAGTTCCAAAATAGTGTTTGTTTTTGCATACCGACAGTTATAAAAGAGCCAAAAAAAAGGCCCAGACACAATAAAACGTACGCGATGTTTATTCGAATCCATCATTCTAATAATGTATAGAGAGTAAATCGTCGGTCGCGCCGCCGACCAAACATATGGCGGATACCTTGAAGTGTCGTCCGAGTCACTATAAATAGACGAAACTCAAATGTTAAACCAATCCCAATTTATAATCACAACAATTACCTTTACTGCTATAACTTGAGCCAGTTGTGTCGATGAAATCGACAGAGGAGAATTTCTTTCCAATTGGCACTTTATTTGATTTAGCGGGTGACTGATCAAGCGAATCACAGGAATTTAAAAGCCAGCGCGCCGATTGATTTTTTTGTTTACTCTTCTGCGTTTGCTGCGTGTGTTGCGTGTAGCTTTGATGATTGTTAAATGAATGTGATCTTTTATGGTTCGTAAGACCGGACGATAACTCATTACTGCTGTCGCTCAAGGCCATCTGAAAACAAACATTGCTTACATACGTGTTTTCAAACAAACGATTTGAACACGAAGCACTGATTTGCTCTTATGCTAAAATTAAGCATATTGCGGTATAAACAGATCGAGTTGAGTACAATAATTATTTCAAACACATTTTCATACAGTAGCATTATATTACTGTTTACAAACTGGTAATAGAAAACATGACGTTTATATCAACCATGTAAAAATCCGCTAACGTATAGGTCTTACTCTAGTTAAATTGTTTGCAAGATCACAGAAAACACGTGATTTAAGCCTATTCATGCATAGCTCTTTTCTTAGTTAGTATATTATGATCTATTGGCAATGACGTTTTCCAGTTAGTAAGATGAATAAACACAGGCAAGGATGATCGAGTAAAGCACTGCATTACTGGGGTAACTAATGATATTATTATTAGAATAATCTAATGGTTACAAAACTTCATAACAATTATGTTCAAACAAATGGTACACAAAACAGTAGTTCTTTACAAATAAAATTATCCTTGCCTGAGTCGGTGACCACAGTAATGGGTAATTTGGCTTTCATCCACCAGTGAGCGTACAAATCTGAACGATACACCATAAATCCAGTATCTGTTTCTTTAAAATCTTTCTTTTTTAATAAGTCTTCGCTACGCGATCTTGCCTTGTAACTCTTGTTATCTATATTTCTGTTCTCTCTTAATATGTTGTCACGATTGCAAACAAAGTCCTTTCGTGACAGTCTCTTCTCGTCGTTTTCTCCTGGATTTTCTCTATATATTCTCATATGATAATGTAAACTTGGCTTTGTTCGCTCAGTTATGTTAATAGTACTCCATTGGCATGGAAGCGGTTGCCTGACATTTTTGGGAACCTCCAAATGAGTACTCGGCTTTCGATATATACGCGGAGGGACTTCCGGTTTTAATTTTATTTCTGGTACATATTTTTCTATGTTACGTCTAATAGAGGTGCGTTTTATGTTTGGTGACAGCAGAGGTGGGCTTGCGACGAATGTAGGCATGACTACTGTATTAGATAAATCTTTTACATCCAAACTATTTTCCGAGGTAACACTTGTAACGCACGATGTTCTGGCGGTAGAACCAAACGGTGATGTACATCGACATTGATCTTCAAATGTAGCAGCCTCAATATCGCTCAAGGACAACTTTTGATTATCCAAAGCCTCTTTTGAAAAGTTATTTGAATCTTTATGATCTGTATGTTTTTCCTGGCAGTCTGAATCATTACCTGTATTCCCAGAACTCGAATACTCATGCAAGTTTAACTCAGGTGATGCTAAATTGCAACTTCCTGCAACACCAGAGTCAGAAGACCGCGGACTGGGGCATAGCGATCTATTACAACATTCACATTTTTTCAGATTCTTTCGGCTGTCAGACTGTGAGCTCATTCTCTGTAAATGTGCTTCATTGTTTTTCTTTTCTGTTTCCACCATTGATCGCGATATTGATCGCCTAATTTTCTTGTCTGAATTAAGTGAATGCTTACGAAAAGGAACGTCGGCATTTAGACTAACATTAATAATTTTTAGATCCTCATCATCATTTCTAAACATAAGCGGCGGATCGATTATCACCGACTCGACATTAAAGTCGCGGCTAGATTTAGGTGAAGCGGGTGGCTCTAATACTTTTAAAAGGTCAGACATTATTGTATCGTATTCAAGTTGTCCTGTGTATGTGTCATCTTCTGTAGATTTCCATGGTTTAGGTAATATATCACTTCTAGAACTAAGATTGGGAAAGCTACGTCGCGTCGTCAGAAAATCTGATTCGACTCTGCCCAAAGTGTCCATTTCAGTATTTTGATCCATATTCACTAAATCTTCACATGCCATGTAGTTTCTAGCTTCGAAACTAGAATTGTCCGCACTATCGGAATGTTGAATAATAGGTTGTATATTTAATTTATTACTTCGAGATGACCTCTGAATGCTCGTTTTACCGCCATCGTAATCTATACTACTATTTGAGTTAAAAATTTCTTTGGTACAGTCTCCTTTTATGCTCAATTGCGGTAAATCACAGTGCATGTCAGTAGATGCATCAAAATACTTAACATAACCGAAGTTACTACCCCAACTACTGCAAGAGGATGATATTGTCCTAGGACCAATGCTGTCAATGGCATTTTGCCGTAATATTTTAGAGGAACTATTGGCTTCTACGTCTGTACTGCTAGAACTCGTACAGGTTTCTGTCACCTCTGTCTCGTGATCACTTTCATCAGAATTTCTATCACTATCAGAGCATTCCGTCTCAGTACCAACAGTGCCATCATTTTCAATTTTTAATTTAATGTGATTCCTATGTCTCCTTTTAACAGGCAATCCCGACAGCTCGAAAGCTTTAGCCCAAGTTCTCTCATGTAAAAGCTTTCGCAACATTTGCCGTGTTATTACTTTTTTCCTTACAAGTCTTGCAAAATATTTTGTGAGTGAATAATAAGGTGACGCAGATGGATAGCTAGGGGGCGGCAAGGTCACGTGGTAAAGACTGCGACGACTAGTGTTGATGCTAGACAAGGCCCCTTCTGAGGGAGAGCGGGCCAGCTACGTAAAAACCATAAAAATAATTGATCTTATTGTTATTTACGCCAAAATAATAGTAACCATACATAATATCAGAATAAATATATAATAGAAAAAAATTATACAACTTACGTGTGGTAAGGATTGTGGCTGATTCGGTTCATGAGTAGGACTGTTTATATTGGAGTGCTTTTGTAACAGGCTAACCCAATTATCAGCTTCAGCTTTTGTTTGACATACAGCTACTATTGTGTCTATCATTGGTCCACTTATTTCAAATGCATTTTTCCTTATATCAGTATCATCTAGTTTACAAACTGAAATACCAGTCAATGGAAGACATCCCTATGACAAGAAAATAAATAAAATAAATTTCAGATGTAAATCACATGTTACTGCCAACTACATTAATATTGTATTAATTTATAAAATAATGTTAACAATATTCAAACACCAAAGTTTTTTAACTATACATATATGGATATACATTTGTCACTCTTGCATGTGATAACCACAAAAAGCATTAGGTTGGTAGTGATTTTAACTTATGGATGAGAATATCACATAAGCTAAAGGAATGCTTGAATTTGCCCATGAACGATAGTCTCACCACCGTAAACGTTTATCATGAATCACAAGACAAAAAGAAAGAATAAATATTTTTTATTGCTGTTGACATAGGCTTCCAGCTCCTCCATTCATTGTATGAGAAACAGTAGCCTTCACATGCTATATATTTCACACCAATCTTCTGTGAGGGTGTGGTACCTTCCCTCTGCATGCCAGTTACCTTTGTGCAGAACTCCCGCATTTAAACCAATATATACAGACATATAAATGAAAAATCTTACCTCATATACAAATGCAGAGACTCTCTTACTAACGGACAGCAACAGTAATGCAGATGGAAATAGAACAAGATATCTATCCTGATGTGATGGTCCAACTGCTACACTTCCCATATGCAGAACATCTCCCAATGAGGCCAACTCACCACCAGGCCATCCACGCACCTCACCAGTCACTACTTGTAACTCTAACTCTTTTTGCCGTCTTAAAGCTGCACATCCACTCTGTGAACAACCAAGTCTTATAAATGAGACAGTCTCGCATTCATAAATGGATTTATTTATTTTCTCCACAAAAAGCAATTTAATTATTGTAGAGGGAATCTAATCCTACTAATATTATAAATGCGAAAGTTTGTAAGGATGTGTGTGGGTTTGTTGCTCTTTCAAACAAAAACTACTGAACCGATTGCAATGAAATTTGGTACGTAGAGAGCTGGACAACTGGTATAACATATAGGCAATTTTTTATCCCGATATTCCTAAGGGATACGGACTTACGCGGGTGAAACCGCAGTGCGCAGCTAGTAAGTTATAAAGTAGAAAATCAATATTACTTTGCAATTGCAAATAATTATGACTTATGGCATTACGGCAATTTTGACAATATACTTACGGCAATGTCTTTATAAACAACAGAAGCTCGATGAGTGTCACCTCTATCTGGATGTGCTTCATGCACATGTCTTGCAAGTTCTTGTAACATAGCAGGGTATTTACCCAGTCGTCGAAATGGTTTTGATAGACCAGCGGTCAATACCAGCACACCAGGACAAACTGCTCCAGCATTTTCCATCCATGTATTCAATTCTTCTCTGAAAATCATCATCAATAACTTATTGGTCTCCTTTTTAAAATTTCAAATAACAAACATTTGAAATCTGGATCCCGGTGTTCTATAAGTTTCAACACTAAACAGACAGTTTATGTCTGTTAAACAGTAAACTGTCTCGATATTTATATTATATGAATAGAAATTAATAGAAGTAATCAATTTGATATACACTGTTAAGATATATAGAAGGGTATCTTCAAGTTCACTTACTTATATTTATCAAGAATACACACAGCCTTTGGATGGCCTGCACAGTATGTTTGATGAACAGCTTTTATTTCAGGTGCCCAATGCAGAAACAGCCCTCCAACTCTTTGATCTGGTCCGGTTTTGGTGGCACATTCTTCTAGGAGTGCAAGGAACTGTTCATGTATTTGGAGAACCTCACTTATGTTTCCAGTTAATTGTTTAAATTCATCTTTTGTCAACCTAAAAAAATAGCAAAGATTTTAGTGGAAGAGGTAAATGGTTTTAACAATAACAAATCCAAGAGGTGAAGCTTAAAGTATTCAGTTAGAAATGTGATTTAGAGTATTGTTACTTTAAAATTTGAAATTGTATAGTTTTTATCATGTTGTTAAAATACTCCTATTTTCTTATTTATGTAACAACAAATATTTAATTTCTGAGATAAGTCTAGTGTTCCCTTATAAAATAAAAATATTTTCATACAATGGATACAGGAAGAAATTCATATTAACAGATATACTAATGTATCTGCTGAATAAAATTTACAGACTTCATTATTTATTATTAAGTCACAACTACTTACATATCACTTTTTTCCAGGGGCTGAAGAAAGTTTGTAACAAGACCTTGCATTTCAGCAACATGAGCTTTCTCCGAGTCAATGATATCTTTGAGAACAACATTTCGAAAAGCTTGAATTTCAGAAGCTGCTCTTATGGGTGATGTAGTCAGAGAACCAGATGGATCTATAGTTAAAAAGTAATTTATCTTGTTAATGCAACACTCAGTTACACAATATTAGTAGTTTCTTAATAAATTGACATAAATGATTGATAAAATCTAGTGAATAGAAAATATACCTTTGTGCTCAGTAACATAGTTGCTAGGAAACCATCCTGTAGTTTCCCCTAGTGTACCTTCCCACCATCCTCCTTCTTCTTTTTGGGTGACAGTTATAATGTCACCTTTTTTAAAGCATAACTCATCATTATTTTTACCCTTGAATGAATATATTGCTTTAACTAAGCAATTTTCAGAAGACATTTTGTTTTAGACGAAATACCATGTTTCCTGAAAATGTATGTGACATTCAACGTAATGAAAACGAGAATACGATGCGTACCTAAGATGTTTTATAACGCCTACATGGAACATAGCATTTTTCGTTGTCAATGTATTTTTTTACTTTTAGACACCAAATCATTCAAAAGGACTATCGATAATAAAACACATGAATTTTACTAGTACTGCTATCCTTTATATAAATTTCTTCAATTAAGAAAGCTGTAGAAGGTTTTAAATATAAACGCAGTGTAGCAGGAAGTTGCAGTACCATAATAAGTTACAAGTATTTACAAATAAACACACTAATTAACGATAGTAATATAAAAGATAACACATTAAAACTCGATTATTTTTGCGTACATTAAAGTATTTAATTATATCCGCTTCACTCACGGTCTTCTAAAAATAAATATCACAGTGCGACTGACACATTATTCTACAATTCTACAGATTGTGATTTCGCCGTCTGAAATCTGAATTCTGACGCATAGAATGTCGTCTAGAATCTGATGACAGTTTCATATTTATGAATGACAGATAAAAATAGGTATGTAGTATATTACTCGTACTTAGCTCTGTAACCATTACGAGTACTCTAACCAAAGAGAAATATAATAATACGTGACTCTAACCAACTAACGACCGAGTAATTCGTGCCCATCAGAGGTATACATTTATGTAAATTTGTAAGTACCTATACGAATGAATCGTTTAGCGAAATATGCTTTATATTTTGAGGGAACATAACAATTTTGCTTGATGATGTAAAACTAAAAAACGATCAACAATATCATATGTTAGAGTTGGAGTTACGAAGGAGTTAAACACTCCTACTTTAATAGTTTTAATATTTCTTTATAAAAAATAACGTAACTTCTCATTTCGTCGTGTATTTAACAAGAGAATAATTTTTATTATATTATTTTGCCTAGTAAAAGTAAAGTCGGTGTTCTTATAAATTTTATCAAAATAGTGCAGTCACAGATCACATTCGATTAGTCATTATTAATACGCACTACAATACTGTACGCGTCTTCTATAATATGTTAAAACATCTATTTTATAAAACATAATTCAATCCGGTTCGTGTAGATTAAGTACTAGCACAGATAATATATTATATGCTAGGCTGCTCCAAGTAGAATAGATAAATATTGCAAGATGAAAAAAAACTTGATAGATATTTATTCATTGACAACTGACATTTGATACTTGAATTTTGTCCAAACTCCAAATTGACTTTGAAGTTTATGTGATGGAATTGATGTTTGTAATTTAGTAAGGATTTATCAAAAATCAAAATCGACCACAGATTTTCAATGGTAACTACCTAGCGCCTTGGTAGTTGTAAATTTTAATATTTTAGATACCTATCTACTATAGCACATAGCTTATGTTTATATCAAAATAATTATCTATTTTTCAGAATCATTTTTTGTTATAAATTTACATCAATAAAGCTTTGCCCCAGAAATGAGTAAATCTTTGGAAGATAATTTGATCAACAAAATTATATCAGAAGACCAAGATGCTATCCTTTCTTACATCTCTAAAGGTATCTCAGTTAGAAATAGATGAAGGATGAAGAATGAACAGGAATGTAATTTTTTTTTCTAAACATTTCATTCAAACATTTTTATACTTTTAGGTGCAAATCCCAACAAAATAACTAGTCAAGGCAAAACTTGTCTGGGGGAAGCTTCAAGTTTAGGTAATATCTCAATTGTAAAATTGCTACTTGAAGCCTGTAAATCAGAAGGAACTAATCAAATTTCATCCTATGGTGTTTCAAAGAAAAAACACAGTGTTAAATCTCATAAAAGAAAATATAGAGGGACAGGGCAGCATGATGACAATGTCAGTAAATGTAAGAATCGAACACACAGAGTTAATGTTGATTTTCAGAATGAAAAAGGTAATCTTATATCCAATAGTACAAAAACTGATAAGAATCAAGGATACTTTGTGATTGTAAATAGTGATGGCTCTAGTAGTGATGAAAGCAGGTTAAGTAATATTATATCCCCTAAGAGTTCCCTGGCAGCAACACCTTTAGCTGAATTAGAATGGGATGAAGATATTGGAAATGTTGCCCCCACAACAAGCGAAGATGAGACATGGTCATCTATGTATAAGTAAGTAATGTTTTCATAAACATATATCTGAAATGTTGTGTCCCACAGATTTATAGCTGATGTAATATGATGTTATATGTATGTTTATAATATAGAAGGGTTAATATCACTGAAATCTTCTAAGTGTTTATTTCAATAATGTAATAGGTGGTATGCTGCTATACTTGAGAAATCTGGTGCCGCTATAGCAGCAGCAACAATGGTTTCAAACGGCTTAAATCAACAAGATGCATTTATGAGAACCGCATTACATTATGCAGCTGAACAGGGTCATACAGATATTGTTAAATTACTATTGGATTCGGGTACATAATTGGAGTGTAAATCTATATGAAATTTGTATGTTTTTAGATTAGCTTTGATGAAATTTTTTTTGCTGATTCAATTTTTGTAATTTATTTTGAGTCTTGTTTTCAATTTAGTTTTTGTAGTATGCATTTTAGTTAACAGACTAAAAAAAAGATTACAAATTATGCAATTAATTTAAGGAAGCAAATTGGATATAACAGCAGGGGATGGCCTTACATCCCTGCACATAGCCGTGATTAAAAATCATATTGAAACTGTTAAGGAGCTTTTGTCAGCAGGAAGTCATGTTAATTATAAAACACATGAGAAAATGACTGCACTACATTTTGCTGCATCCAGAGGATATTTAGATTTGGTTAGTCCTTGAATATTTTAAAAGACAACAACTTATTTTATTTAAATTGGATCTAATTTTTGAACTGGATAGGGTTAATTATGTTTGAAATAATATTTAATTTTATACAAAAAAATGTGTGATATATCTATGGTTAAATGTAATTGGACTAAATGGTACATTTATTTTAGGTAAAAATTCTAGTCAACAATGGAGCTTACTTAGAGGCAAGAGATACAAATGAGCGCACAGCATTGTATTTAGCAGCTGGAAGAGGACATGTTGATGTTATAAGATATTTAATATCATCTGGTGCCAATGTTAATGGTGAAGAAATACATGGTGAGGGGCACATTTATTTTTGCAATTTGCGGCTACAATGTTTATTATATATATTTTAATTTTTAAACATCAATTATTGTTATAAATTTCAGGTTACACTCCTCTATGCGAATCAGTTTGGCAAAGATATACAAATGTAGTTGATCTTCTATTAAAGTCTGGAGCAAGGATTACACATTCCCATAAACTTTTACACAATGCAATCTTACAAGGACAGGTACAGAGTAAAGAATTATCTTTTGAAGTACACTATGAACAAAATAAGATCAATGAAATAATTTCAAGTAGAGTCATAATGTTACATTATTTGTGCTAGCAGTTCATTTTTTTATTAAGATATGTTGAATTTACTCTATGATTGTGTGTATCCTGTCATAATTATGTTTTTAACAGGAAGATATAGTAACAATGTTAGTAAGCCATGGAGGAGGAATAAATTTACATAATGATACAGGAGATACTCCCTTGTTATTGGCTGTACGTCTATCACAGGTTTCAGTGGTAAAAATACTACTACAGAAAGGTAATAAATTAAAGAAATTTTTCATTTACAAATCTTTCTTCTTCTTGATTAACAAATATTCGGAATAACACTCTCTTTGCCTATATCAAATAAGGTAACATTTTAAAACATTGTAATTGATAAAGGTGTAATTTTTTTTTATTGACATTATCTATATATGAAAATGCTTCTTATTTCCTGTGGTCATTGGATCACACATTAATTGCTTGAATAGAGTAGTTATTTTTGTTTTAAGAAAAATAATATAAAAATTTTATTGCTAATTAAATTTAAAAAAATACAGCTATTTAATATTCATGCATTTGACAGGTCAGCTAGTAGCGAATAAACCCTGCATTATTATTTTGAAATCTATAGCAATAAAAATATTTTTTTAGATTTTATATGTTTGTCTTTTTCTAGGTGCAAATGCAAATATATGTAATAGTATAACTGGTGCCAATGCTCTTCACATCGCAGTTGAGAGTGTGAAATGTCCAAATGAATTCGAGGAATTAATAATTTCATTATTGGACTATAAAATAGATATGAATACGACAGCACTTACAGGCGACACAGCTTTAAATCGAGCTCTGTTACTACAAAAGTAATATTCTTCTCAAATGAATTTATATACTTGCAATCCATTTTTAAATATATATATGAATTTCATTTTTTTTAGGGATGATGCAGCAATGATTTTAATTCAACATGGTGCTGATGTGAATGCATGTGATTCACAGTCCTGTGGATTAGACAATTTATCAATAGTTAATAGAAGGGTATCAAATAGCATTGCAAGTTTACTTATAAAGGCTGGTCATTACCTACCATTTTCTGAGTATAGGGTTGAGAATAATACTTTAACAACTAGAGAAACAATGGATCATTGGCTTCATAGCATTTGTAGAGAACCTTTAAGTCTATTAGACCTCTGCAGAATTAAATTAAGATTGTTTTGTAAAAAAAGACCTCTTCACCAATATATAGACTTGTTACCTCTACCAAAGAGCTTAAAAACCTTCCTAATGTTTAGAGATGAGTGTAATATATTTTCTTGTAGATCAAAGGAATAATTTGGTGTGTGAAAAAGTTGAGTAATTATATTAATTAATAAAAACGAATGTACATACAACAATTATTTATTTAAACACTAGTGTGGTACATAGTTAGTAAATAGAAATATGTATTATTAACATGTTTGCAATTTCCAAATAAGACGATGATTTGTAAAAGGTATACTCGTCTAAATTAATGAATCACAAGTGTAGGTGGTTGCATTGAAGTGACTTGTTGAAAACGTATTTATAAAAATAACATAATGATCTTATCCTTATATCAAGTTCCGTATAATAAATAATAGGTAAAACTTTATTCATTCTTTATCAGTATAAAAATAAATATTGTTTATTTATCCCCAAAAAATATTACACAAATTATCGATGCAGCATTTAACCCCATACCTGTGTTGAGACGCTCAATCTCTTTCATCAATGTAGTGTTTATTACTTCATTTAATAGACAGGTTTTAAGGCCTAATTTTATCTTGATGCTGTTTCAAGTTATATTTATATTGATTACTATAATAATAGTTTCTAATTATTGTTATGAATAATATTGCAATAATAATGTAATGAATACTTGTAGGTATCCATAGTCTTTAATAAATTTTTAAAGCAACTTCAAATAAACTATATTACTGAAACCTTATAGTGTAATGCAAAAGTGAATAGATTGAAATAAATACTTAATGTTAAAGATTAAAAAAAAGTACCTATTTATCATGAACTTGGCCTCACATCGTCATTTAAATCAATATATTAAATGATTCTTGAGTCTTGACAGAGATTTTTTGGATTAGCTATTACATACGATAATGTGATTAGCCATTACTCGTAGTTATTAGGTATAAAACTCTATTCCAAACAACACCCAATACAACACATAAAATTATTTTAATAATAGCTTCATAAATTAGGTAAAATATTGCAATGTGACATAAGTGATAGTGTTATTTTTTCGGTCTATGTGACGATGTGTTAATTTTATGTTGATATTAAAAATTTTATGTATGTTTGATAGTTGCTTCAAACGCCAATAATTAGCAAAAATACATAATATAAAAAGGCTTGCGTATATTGTTGTTATTCATAAATTAAACTTACTCATTTGGTAATTTATTAAAATTTAATGATATTTTTAGGTATTTTAGTGCCTGCAGGCTATAACAATAGGTAGTAATATTATGAATATTTTAAAATAGATATTGATGAAATACAGTGTAATTAACATGATTGCGATATGTAAAAATACAACATCTTATCTATTATAACACTAATCAAGCTGACAATTGCGTAATACATTCATTACAAAAAATTACTCAAAATTACTTTTGACTCAGACTTTCAAGAGGGAACTTTAAAATACCTAAAACCTTTCATTCGAAAACTTGCATATACCTTGAAATTTATGTCAATAATGGATGTTTGAGATGTATGTGAGTATTTAACTCTCACTTAATTCCCAAGTTTCTTATGTTTGTTTTATTAGGATAATCATCCACATCAGCCCAGTTGTTTTCATTAATTTCATGGACACAGGCTTGTGAAAGCTTAGGCCTTAATCAATATTTAAAAATATAGTTTACAGTGTCAAACAAAAACTTAAAACAAAATAAATCAATTGAAGTTTTCGAAAGGAAGGTCCATACTATGTACATATCAGTAGAACAATTGCTATTAGTAGTGTAGGTATGGTTAACAACAAGAGAAGTTTAATTGTGTGTGTTTAAGCCAAGGTCTCTTCCAAATAGTTTAACTGAGGAATTGCATATTTTCTTACTAAAAGCAGTAATAATCACAAGATCAATGTATTCATTGCAATAAAAGAAATATAACATGTATTAGACAACTTTTGTTGATGATTATAATGTATTACACTATGATCCATTAACAAATTTAATAAATAATTTCAAATAAAACAATTAAGCTACTAATGTATGGTTGCAGTTTACTAGCAGACTGGGAATAATTTTTGAGCCACTTTATAATTTACGCTGTATTTTAGTTGAGGTTCCTTAAGAATGTGCTCACGACGAAAATGTTAGTGAATACTGTCAGTAGGCTAATAGGTCAATAAATGTAATTCTTCATAGGCTGCAATCATACTTTAGAGAATAATAATGATATAAAAATAACATATGCTCTTATTTTTCCTATAAGGGCTTCAAACCTCTTTTATCTTTAACATTCTGTAAGTCTGGACATGCCTTGACTAAAATATCTACCAAATGGAAATGTTTATATTCTGTTGCTTTATGTAGAGCATTTTTGCCATCGTCATCCTGTAAATCCACTTTAGCACCAGATTCAAGGAGAAGATTGACTGTAGACAATTTACCTATAACAAAAAATTCAGTGTTATGTATCACCCTTAAATATTCAAACAAAAAACAATTTTTATTAGATTAGTACAGTTAGATAAAAATCTATTTAATTGACATTTATTGCAGATCCAAACCATTGCTCAATAAACTATTTATTCAGTGTCATGCATGTGTTATAAATTGTAAATATAGAAAGCTTAAATACCTGCTGCAGCAGCTCTGTGTAAAGGTGTTGCTTTTCCACTCTTTGTTTGAATGTCAATCAGAGCACCCTTTGCTATTAACAGTTTGCAAATATCATTGTGACCATTCCTAGCTGCATAGTGCAAAGCTGTATAGCCTGCATTGTCTTGGGCATTAACAACTTCAGAAACATTTTTAGCTCGATCAATTAAATAAATCACTTTATCCTTATCTCCAGAAAATGCTGAAACATTAGATTACCATTTAATTGTAACATTTTTAATAAAGTAAAATGTTACGATTTTATTTTCAAGTATATTTACCTGCATTCCATATCCCTCTTTCCCAATCCATTTCAGATAAAGTTTGACATACTGATTTATTTGCACTGGCAGCATTGCAATGATGATTACAACAATTTCCATCAGCCATTTGAATTAATTAAATATTATTTTAAAATATAGTAAAATAATTATTATGTTAATGAAATTATGACAATGGAAGAGTATTGATATGATTTAAATATCACGGCCTAAAGTCCAAGTAATCTCTGCTTCTCCAGTGCTTGCAACAATCTTATATCCCAATTGGCTCAATGAATTAATCAGTTGAAGGACATTTGTTTTCATAGTCACACCATTAACAACATCTCCAGATCCTGGGTATTTTTTGGTTAGTGCTTTGATTTCCTCTTGACCTAAACCAAAGACAGAGCAATCATTGGCATGAAGTGAACCTTTTACTGCAATGTATACTACACCATCTTCAGACATTGGAATGTTTGCTAAGTTTGTTCCCGATACATTTTGACTACCTTTTGTTTCCATTATATTATATTATTCAGTAATAGATAGTAAACAATAAATTTAAACCTCGTCGTCTTTGTTAGAATGATGGTAGTGCATAGCCTCTTTACTGAAATTTGTAATATTGTCTTGCTCTACAATTATAGAAGGTTCTGGTTCAGAAAATTCTTTTCTCATAGTCCACATATACTCATTGTAATCCTGTTTTACGGCTGTTGAACTGGAAGCAACAACTTTGTAACCCAATACCTGAAAAAGTCCAGAGTTTAATATCTTTTATGATCAAACCAATCAATATTAATAATTTAATAAAATTCTTATCATTACCTCAAGTGCACTAAGTATGACGCATGGATGTTGCAGATAAACAATTGTTGAATCGTCACAATAACCTCCACAGGCGAATCGTTTCAATTGCTCTATATCTCCAGCTATAAAATTGAAAAAGTTTTATGGGATACTAGAGAATGTGAAATAAAGTTGCTACGATGTTTCACGTTTGTTAATTAAAGGGTGACTCGAAATTTTAGTTCATTTCTTTGTGGACTAAATAAAACTCTTAGATGTAAGATCTACCTTTTAAACCCGATACCAAAACACGCCAAGGGTTCTTATGTCCATACGAAGCCAAATTGCCTCGGATCAAAATGTAGGGCATTGATTACGGTTAAAATATACTGTTTCAAACTGAGTTAAGACCGACTGTAAATATTTTACCACTCATATAGATTAAAAAATATATGAAGGCAAAGTAAAAAATATACTTAAGAATTATACCTAGTACAAGTAGGAAAATTAGTCAATATTTTCAGTATTGACTCTTGTAACGTCGTTGTCGCTTGTCAGTGTCCTCTGTCAAAATGAACCATCAAGTAAATTAGGACTCTTCATACCAAACGTAGTTACGCAACATGTGTTGTAGTAAAACATCTATTGATATAAATATAATATAACGTACATCATATAATATAACGTCAAATGATAGTTGGACTTGTACACAAGTGCACAAATATTTGTTTTAGATATAATAGTAATAAATAATATTTTTCCAAAGATGTTAAATTACATTTTTAAACAATATGTATACAGGAGTGACAAGTGAACATTGAGGCCTATATACATATATTTTTTTTTTTTTATAATAAATAATATATATATATTTTTTTTTTTGAAAATGCAATATTATAAATGCGAAAGTTTGTAGGGATGTGTGTGCGTTTGTTGCTCTTTCACGCAAAAACTACTGAACTGTAGGCAACTTTTTAACCCGATATTCCTACTAAAACATAAAATGAAAGCACAGTACATTAATTTTCTTAACAATAACCTAATACAGCAAAATTATATAAATTGGTCATTGGATTTTATTAATATAATTTTTTTTGTAATCTTTAATTGAACATGAGGTATTCCAACCCCAACGCAAGTCATTGTCGAGGCTTTAGATCAGTGAAATGTGTTGCCAATCACTCCTCATCGTTATTAAACTTGAATTTTACATTTGATTCTATATTATTCTTATTGATTCCCGTACTGTACTTATATGATGCTTGGTTTTACTAAGTAGAGAAAAATATTGGTTGACTTTGAAATGAACTAACTACTAACCTTTGAATCGACACATGTGTTGCTAAGCGTAAAACTCGAGAACGGCTTGAACAATACGTTTTTGTTTTTTACGTTTTCAAAATATGTTATATATTTTCTAAAAAGGATTCTAAGGGGAAAAAATCGTAGGTACTACGGGTGAAGTCGGGGCGGACTACTAGAATATAACTAAAGAAGGTATTGATTTATGTTTCTAATATGGAAAGGTATTTATTTATTTATTTACACTTTATTGTGCTGGCATACATAACGCATCCTTAAAATAAATGTCTTAAAACTAAACCAGCACAGCGTGCGGCCTTACCACTAAGGAGTGATCTGTTCCAGGCAACCAACTGTGATAAAGTAATATAAGTAATATATAAAGTAGGAGGTACGTTTGAAGTACATAAAACATGAATATAATCATATAAACGTATTATATAACATACATAAGTACATATAAATTAAATAAATATAAATTCAGTACATATATGCATTAGTAAAATATATGAGGTACTTATACGATCGTTAAAAGTTTTTAACTTGCTTATTAATGGCTGGTTAGGGAATTGTACTATACCAAAATAAAAATCTATTGGAAAAATACTGCCTTTTGACCTTCAGCGGGGCTGCTCTACAGTCCACATAACGTGAAGGGCATAAAATAATTGGGCTCCATTTCATTGCAGCTAACACAATTCGCATCCTTGAGGAAGACCTTACTCACTGTACGTTTTAAATGGACTTATTCATCACTATACTTATAAAGAAATAATACATACAAATATACAAGCATAGAAACATACAGCAGAAGCTTATAAAACTCTATTTCCTTATAATTTTTAATTAAACCGAGCCAAACCTAGCCCAACATATTGAATGGTCATTTCACCATATAACGAATTTACACTGATTGAAAAAAAAAAATGAAAAATAATGCACTTGTATAAATAATTACATTCACAATACCGAGCATACACAATTTTGAAAAATATGTCACGGATTACAATTTATCGACACATTATAATTTCGTGGAAATTTAGCCTAAGATATTTATAATTACACAGTGCTTACATTTTTTTACCGTGACTTATGCATTATTAAAACAATTATGATACCCATGAACAATAATAAGGATTGAATACATTTATTCACATTAAAACGACTGGTAAGAAGAAATGGAATCGGATGGGTGTGGAAAAGGAAACGGGTCTCCGGGCACCCCATTCCCCGTACGAAACACAGTTGCATTTTTTTTTTTATGTCATAGTCGGCAATGGAGCTGGTGGGTCGCCTGATGGTAAGCGCTACCACCGCCCATGAACATTTGGAGAGGCGTAAGGTCAATTGCAGACCTTTCGCCTCTACAAAAGGGATTGCCGACTTTAAGGAAGGGATTAGGACAGGAATAAAGGAAAGGACTAGGAAGGGTAAGGAAAAGGATATGGGCCTCCGGCTCCCCCACTCACCGTACGAAACACAATAGCAAGCTATTATTTCACGCCGGTTTTCTGTGGGGGTGTGGTACTTCCCCGGTGCGAGCTGGCCCAATTCGTGCCGAAGCGTGCTCGACTCCCACAATAAAAGATGCCGCCGCCGCAAGCATGCCGCCGAAAGCATGCCGCTATTTCACGCTGGTTCATCTGTAGGGGTACTGTACTTAGGTTCCAGGCTCGGTCCAAAATGTCACAGAATACGGGGGATGTGATACCTACTACATACTTAATTAGAACATGTTTATGGGTATATTGTTATGTAACGCTGACGACTCGTAATATACGTCACTACAAAATATTATACTAATAATAGAACTGATTGGTTGGTACACGATATCAGGCACCAGATAGCTCAACATGTAATCCAAATTCATTTCACTGAATTCCAACATTATTCCGGACTCATATGACGTCTGTAGGTAGGAAACCCCGAAGCGTCGCTGTCGACCTGAATATATAACTTACAGAGAATGTTCTCGTGTAATATTTGGAAGTACGCATACAACAGCAGCATTCCTGATCTCAGGTAATCAGGTAGCTGGATTTATTAGTTCTTATAAATTTAATAAAACTTATTTTACTTTGAATGAATATGCTTCTTTTCTACTACCTTTATTATCTAGTGTGTACCTACAAAAATATATTGTAATTATTAAGCAAAAAGTAATAGTTCACAATGCGTTGAAATCACAGTAAAAGATCACACCACATTGCGAAAGTTGTGTTATGGCTCGGATGAAAATGATGTACATATACAATATAATATAATCCTTTTGTAATATATTTTACACTCAAATGTTTACTAAAAGCTGAAGAAAGAAAATTAAAAGTTTCAAATTGCCTCCACACACAATGAACTTCTTTATGAATTTCTGCTCGTGTACAACATCAACCGCAAAGTTTCCTGCACGAAGGCATTGCTATTCTATATCTCCATATTTAGCTTGCAGGAAACGAATTAATTAATTTTACCGTTTTAATAAAGGTTCACTTTCGAAAGCAGTACAACGCTAAGTTCGCAAAATGTTTACAGTTCTGTTTGGGGGTTTGTATTGATATTGTTTGGGAATTGAAAGATGTTGTTTAAGTATATTTATTTATTTATTTATTATATGGAATGGACAGAGAAGGGTACGGAAAAGAATATAGACCTCCTTCTCTCAGTAATGTTATCATAGAATAACACACATTATAATCAGTACCTTTCCGGAGCACAAGTTAACGTAGTTCAACCGATGATATCCATATATTTTATTTTTGCCTAACCTTACGTCAATCAACAGGTTGCCTGTTAATAAAAAAAACGTTGATCCTTACAAACACAAACTAGATAGTAGGTTTACATGTGATAATCGCAAATGTAAGTATAAAAAATCCTTGTTTTGTGTCTGTCACCCCATTTTACATAAGTAACGAAAAATTAAGAATTGACTTTAATTTTAAAATTAATAAAATAGTCTGTAGATAGATATGTATCTTGGTTCTTTAATTTAATAAAACCCAGTGTCATCCTCTGAGAATACTAAGTCATAAGCCTCTAGAATGGTAAGTATAGTCTCAAAGGTCCCACTCTTTGGCGTTAATAGATGTGATATGGCCAAGTTTCTCATATTTAACGCTTTTTGCTATATAGATGGTTGAATTTTATTTCATAACTACTAAATACAGCCCTTTTATTTAATAAGGTAAACTACGTTTACGGTACGGTTTGAATAAAGTACGATGTAATTAAACAATTTGGCATAGCAGTTTTTTTTTTATCAATAATAACTATTGAGATATATATATATATATATATATATATATATATATATATATATATATATATATATATATATATATATTTGTGAGAATAAGTTTCTTACAATGGTTACACAAACAATCCTTTTATCAGTTCAATCAAGAGGCACAATAAAAAGTATGTAATGTACAAACCATCATGGTTGACAAAACAAAGTTATAATTATTAGATCTATCTTAACCTTTCTTGTCTTAATATACCTTTCTCCAAATAAAGAAACTCGCTAGGTACCTACTACAAGTAAAATAATGTTTTAGCGTCACATTATAATTTAGGTACCTATATAGTTTAATTTGCTCCTCTCAGCCATTTATTAAGAAATCCATTTTTTGCGCTAATCAATATACTTATCGAAAATTCTAGAGTATCCCTCTCGAATATTTAATGAAGTAGAGAACAACTCTTAAGAATTTGTTAAAATAAACTTAAACAATAACTAATTTTATACCCATAATATTAAATTTTCCCAAGAAATGTTTTTTAAACCCTCACTGAAATATTTCGTTGAAAATTTATTAGTACATAATTTCATAAAAAGCTGAACCATGCGTTTCGTTTTTTTCCTATAATAAAATGCTTTTGTATAAACAACGGTGTTTCTGTTTTCTACAGTTATTTTTGGTGCAATGAGGTTAATGAGTTTGAAATACAGACGTTACAAAATTTCCTACTAAGCATCAATATTTTATCAGTTGAAATAGGTATACAGAATAGTAACAAGCAAATAGTAAAAAGCTCAGTACGTCGACTTATCGTGTACGACATTTTACTGATATCAGTACTATTAAGTATTCTATGCCGATATTGCGATTTTAGCCCAAACGACACGTTAAACGGAAGTAGCAACGCCAGCGATTCTGCTGATATGCAATATTTTCATTTCAAACCTAAGGCTAGACGTGTAACATTCACCTCTTTTTTTACATTTTGAACAGTATCTATATATAGGCATAAGACGAATTTCCTTAAGTTTGATAACTTTTTGATAATTAGGTACACATTGCGATAAAAACTTCAATGAAATCACTGTAGGTTCTATAACATTATTTTGCATAGATGCTTTGTTATAGTGATTTACAATTGTTCACGAAAAATCTTACATATAAAAGTTTTAGGGATCACCTCTATAATTATAACGCTTTCCAACTCAACGAGGTAACTAATAACTAAGTATATCTATGTATATATATATTTTAATAGAAGTTATTTTTCTACGGTACGACTAGTTTGTACCCAAAGCTTTAGCAACCGATACGGTGGAGTTCGTGAACTTAAGCAGAAAATTGTTTTGAACTTTAGCTAGCTTGTCCAAATACAGGCAAATCCCAGGAAGTTTCTGTACTTTTTGATAAAAATTGGAAAGTTTTAAAAGTAAATAATAACGTTCACATGTTTTGTGGACACCCACGAAAATTAGTAATTACTAGGTAACGTCAACGTAAATGTAAGTATTATCTAATCAGGGTAAACTATGCTCTAATTATGTCGCCGTTTCGGTCTCTAGACACCATTAGCTTGTCATTATTTATTGATGTCTTTATTAGTTAATATCTACGCTAAATATAGAGAGAATTTAAAGCCAAAGGAGTCTAAATTGTCTTGCTTCTATGTGTAATATGTATCTATCATAGCCATCGCACTTCCTGCGCCTCTTATGTACCCCGAGCTACACAGCCCGCGCTATTGCACCTTATTTTAAGGAACCTAAACGGAAGGGCATCACTTTTGTTCAACCTCAAACACGATTCGTTCACTCAGACAATGGCGATGTAGTTATAAAGTTAATTTTTTTTTAAACTAGCTTTTCGCTTCGGCCTCACCAAATTTATTAATATCGGTTCAATGGCTCAGGCGTGAATAAGAGACAGACAGATGGAGAGAATTACTTTGTAATTTTTTATTATTGAATAGATGTATAATATTAGAATGGGTAGGAATTGTTTTATTTTTCGCGATCCATGACGAGTCCTCAAAGAATTAATGTAGGTACTTAATATGTAGCTTTTCCATGTCGACAGTAAACAAATGTCCAGATTCGAATAAATAGACTTTGTAAAAAAATACACTTCTGTTCGCTTCAGTATAGAGGAAAATCCAGCCCCTTGCCTTGATAAGGCTTGGACCCGTGGAGGAGAGCCAAACAAAAATCAAGAAATGTATACCAAAATACTTATTTCCTCCTAATAAAACTCTCGCCTCATATTCACCAAAAAATCAATACAATTCGTACCATGGTTAGTTCTCTACCACCGTATCCTTTACTCCTTCCTTCCGCCTGTAACACCACCAGTGTTACTAGTGCATGTCAGCAGTGATGGCCTCTTAAGTTCAGGTGGCCCACTCGCCCCTTTGCTGGCTCTGCCAGTGCAATATAAAATACGCTCCCGCATATGTATAAAAAGCGAGAATTAAAATTGCTTATAATAGTGACTTGATTTTATTATTAATAATGACACATTACACCTAGTTATAATTCTGAAAATATGATCTGCTCTTATTTTTACAGAAGTGTTTTCGTTGTTGTTCAGATTCAGTGTTTGTGCGGCTAAGCTTCAAGGCGGTAGTCGCTACGGCGTGGCGCGTTTTGTTCACGAAAGCTCGTGAGCTGAGAGTTTCGGATTTTGCTTCATTAATTGATTTTAAAACATATGGAGTGAATACAATAAATTTAAATTAATATTTTGGATGTGAGTGAAAACTATTGACAAAGTTAAACAAAGATTACAATTTGAGTGTCCTATAATTTAAGGTAAATTTCTTACTTTCGTTTTTATTAAATTATTAAATGCAAAGAGTACTTTAACATAATTTATTATAAGTGTACATAGTATATGCGTTTGTCGACAAAAAATATAAAAAAAATAACTAGAATCAATAAGCGATTTAATTATTTCAGTTCATTATAAATTTATAATTCATCGTAATCTCTAATCTATATGTAGATCTGATACATTAGACAAAATAATACATACTTTTTAAAAGTTACTTCTTTAAAAAGTATTTCAACCCCTAAATGGGAAACAGAATTCGGGTTACTACAAAGATGCACACCTACTACTTCTGTTTTCTTATATACCAAACTACAAAATATAGAATGGCCAAGTACATTTCTACACATTAACTACTCATCATTTATGAATTATTATATTTTACAATTTTATTAGCATGACTAATACAATCAGACTCTGTATTTATTTTTAAGACAATGTACATACTAACTGAACTTAATTTCGAATAGCTTTTTTTCAAAACGATTCAATAATAGGATGTTTAGGTACTTCGTATCATAAGCTCT
>NC_052102.1:5751069-5767426 GCF_012273895.1 Zerene cesonia | reverse complement strand
CACGCTCACCCGGTCTCGAACCCCGACTTATCGATTTTGAAGTCCGAGGTTCTCACCACTGAGCCACCACTGCTTTATAATTAATATACAACATAGAATTAACACAAATTAAATTACGAACAAAAATATAATCCAGCTCTGTGTCAAATTTTATACAGATTCGATCGCCTGTTTTTGCGTGTAAAAGTAAGAAACGTTCAACCGCACATTCTCACAAAATTACGCGTTTAAAATATTAGTAGAAAGGAAGATATCTAATTAAGAAAGCTGATAAATTTGAGGGCTAATTAATGATGATTTAACAAATATTAAATCGGTAATTGATGAATGCTTATTTTCCGGGCACCCTTTCGCTTTTTATTCTTGATTTAAAGAAGGATAGGCTGTTGCTACGTAATTACAATTAGATATATCACTATATCTAACTGTTATTACGTAACAACAGCCTATCCTAGATACTTTTTTTTAATAATTTAAAAAGATGTTACATTATATATCATCCTCAATAAACTGTAATAACCTAGTAATAACCAACCTTGTTAGAGTCAATTGTTATTGAAATTGCCTGTTAAGAGTTATTATATTGATAATACATAATATTACACACTTGCAGCATACCATTTACATAAATTGCGACATAATCGTGACAAGCCCTTATTGACTAGAATTGATCTCCGACGCTGCCCATTATGCATGCATTAATTTATTTAAAACGAACGATAATTTAAAAGCAATTTTTTATTTCATATATATCTAATATTATAAATAGCTAAGTATGTTTGCTTATTTATCTTTCTTTTACAACGCTTCGAAGCGATTTTATGATATGATTTTGAGTTTTGGGAGAAGAGGCTAAGAGGCTACTTTTTTGCCGTGGTGAAACGTCACGAACTCATGGGAATCGCCTTTGAGTGCGCGGACGTAGTTAAACGTAATTTGAACTAATCATTATAGAAATAATATTCATTCATTTATTATATGTTTATGATAGTAATATGTTTTCGGCGTGCAGTTTTATTTGCGTTACGTTTGCAATAGAAACGTAACGTAATGCAAAAGTTATCATTTTCAACCCTATATATAGATACCAGATATTCCATCAGAAATAATCAACCTACTGTTTCTCTTTTCATCTCGTAGACTAAACTGATTCATTTTGGGTTGTCTGTCTTTAGCAATTGGTAAATAATGTCGTACGGCTTACATTCCTCAGGGGTTTTGGAAGATACAGAATATAAAAAAATATATTAATATTATAATATGAATATTGCCGCTTTTGAGAGATAAAGGAAAAACATAAGGTTTGAATAGTGGAATAATGGAATGGACTGGAACGTGTGAAAAAAAGCATGCAGGCCTCCATCTTCCCCACTCACCAGACGAAACACAGTACCATGCTATTACTGAATCACCGATCTTGGGGATGTGGTAGGTAGGCGGTTGTGAGTTGGCCCAATTCGTGACGAAGTGTGCTCGACTCCCACATTTAATCAGTAGGCAGCTGTGTTATTTTTAGAATTAGACGTACGAATATTATAAAGTTAAATAGGAAGTGGGAAGAATAATATATAAATCGGGTATTACATCATGTTTTCTGGATAACAGGATTGTTTTTAGAATCGGTACCTTTGTTTACGCATGAAGTTTGCCGATAAACTTTGAAAACATAATTCTGTGTTTGTTTTTAAAATTATATTTGCTTCACATTTTCGGATTTGTTATGTATATTATTATCCTCTATATAAAACGACTTAAACTGAATATAGGAATCATCTATTGATGTCCGTCGCTTGATACCCATATCAAAGAGGGATACAGCCCGCAATTGAGTTCTGACGACACCTTAACCCCTATACCCGTCGAAGTAATCTAATTTATTTCATTTTTTATGTAAAAGGAAAGTTAGTCAAATATCACTTGATTTAGATAAACAAAACACGGTTTAGGTACCCTCTCAAAAACTGCGGCTACTAATATTGAATAATTATAAGTATAGTAAATTGTAGGGTGATAATATATAATTGTATGAATTAACTATGAAAAAAAAGATTATCTCGATATCGAAATTGAGAATAAAATTCAAGACAGTAGCTGTAAACGTCGGGAACTGCCTTATTTTTTTAGGTGTTTTTGTTTGGTTTGCGCCAGTCCTAGTGTACAGTGTAGTGAGCAGAAAACTTGTGAGATATTTGCTACAAACGTTCTAAGCACGTAACACAGACAAATACAATCCTTTGTTTTACTTCGCGGTTGTATTGAGATCACGATTTTCTGGTAACGTCCGGTCTGCTACCGTATACATTTATCCTAATGTCACAAATGTACAAGTCACTTATTTGCTTGTTTGTATAACGCTAGCTTTTTCTCGCGGCGACACACGCGTTGTTTTCGGAATAAAAACCCTTCCCCCCTTTTTTCTATGTTATTATACATATGAAAGGTTCATCCTCTTGAATTACTCTTATCTATCAAAAAACACCTCATCAAATCTGTTGCAACATTTTAAACATTTAAGCATACCGACACACAAACGGCGATAAGCGACTTTGTTTTATACTATGTAGTGATAAACTACATTCCTGCACTGTTGACGGATTTTGTAGGGAAAGAAAACTGTTGCTAGAAATACAAAGGTTTAGGTATGAGGTAGATAGTAGAAACTATTCAATGAGAACGCCTAGCGAGGCCGCGGTTCGGAAACTTTTTAGTTACACATTTTTACAATTGGAAATACATCTATATTAATATCATGAAACTGAAGAGTTTTGGTTAGGCTGGTTTGTTTTTTGGTTCCGATTGAAAAAAAAATTTAATAGTCATATGACAATATAATTAAAGAGTAATAAATAAATAAATAAATATATAACAATACATCATATACGATGTGGGTGGAACGGAGCGGAGCAGGGAGTATAATATATAAAGGGTATCGCTCATTTTGATGGCTAAACCGCCACACAAGATCGGTATTATTGTTTCCATTCTCTCATTTTATATGATGAGTGAAAGGGCTTGTGTACAATTCTTTATTACAATATATTTACTAGGGCATTTTCTGTCAGGCTTCATTGTTAGAGCCAGATAAGAGAGATTAATAGGTCCAGCCATTTTAGTCCATTGAAATATTACATTTTTTAGGCCTAACCTTGCGTTTTTAGAGGACGCAATTTTATTTTTTTTTTATGTGTAGGGGGGGTCAGTGTAAAGCTAAAACCAAGTTTGTGGGGTCGCCACCCTTGTCCCACGGCCGCCATCTTGAAAATAGGGGTTGAAACGGTTTTTATGATATATCTCTTAAACTATTTATTTGATAAAAAAAAATTGTTGGCATTTTTTGTTGCAAATATCCTTTTCCTTTCCTTCCCAGTCCTTTCCTTTATTCCTCTCGCCAATCCTTTCATAATCCCTTCCCAAAAAGTCGGCAATCCATTTGTAGAGGCGTAAGGTCTGTAACGGACCTTATGCCTCTACAAATGTTCATGGGCGGTGGTAGCGCTTACCATCAGGCGACCCACCAGCTCCATTGCCGACTGTGACATAAAAAAAAAATTAAATTCTCTACAACTTTGGTCCAATAACTTTTTATCGTAGAACTATAAATAAAAAAAGTTATAAGCGAAAATCTTCAGAAATTCGACCGCTCGGTCTAGTAAAGTTTTTACACCTTTTGCCTTCACAGTTCTTATTTTATTTTCACTTAAAGGTTATTTACAAATAAAACAATCACTCATGATGGAATAATAGAAAAAGCACGCTTAAAAAGTCTAAATGCTAATAAAAAAATATATAGTTATCACTGAAGTTTAAATCGTGTCTAAAATCACTCGAAATCGTATTCACAATTAAATATATGCTTATAGTCTAGGAGGTAGCAACGTATTTGAGAGAGAAGTTCAGGTAGGCCAGATTTTAAGATGTATGCTATCTCACCCTTATCCGGACGTCATACGGGCTACTTGACACGGCTTTAACCTACCACGTAACGTTTATTGAGACAAAATAATCAATGTTTTTCGAAATTATTGTTTTTTTTTTAAGCCAGAAAGTGTTTGAATAGACATGGATGAATATGCCAAATAATTTTTTTTAGAGGTTCAAAAGTCTCCCAGCGATTCTTCTTAATATGATTTTGACACAATAAATTGTGATTGCTCTAACCGCTTAAAAGGTTGAAGCTTTAAGAAAAAAAGTTTAGTTGAATCCTGTGAGTGCATGGAAGTACGGTAGAGGTTTCGATAAATAATTCACTAGAATTTTATATATTTGATTGACGCGTATAATTCGCCCAAGATTTCCCACACCCAAATTTAATAAATTTTCGTGATTCATACAAATGATCCATCTTACCAAGAAACATTATTAAAATACCTATGTCTGATCAGCGTCTCACAAACATCATGGCATCGACATTTATTTGGCAAATGTGATAAATTATTCAATTTATATATTTCAACCTTCAACAGATTTTATAACTTTATTAGATACTTTCAATAAAATGAATAGCACTTGTTGAAGTTCACATTAATAATTTTTCTTCTAATGATTGAAAGCCATTGCATTACCAGCCCGAAGGTCAATAAACAATTATGAAGGACCTGACCAAGGTCAATAAATAAAACAAACTTTTTAAAATGATTTGAAAATTTTTTATTTTACCTGCATAGGTACGATGCGTACTAATGAACGCAACCACAACCGCCAACCAAGGAGGCTGTATAACTTCTGGAAGAGTGAGAGAGATAGCATTTCTAAAAACTGGCCCACCTGAAATTCTTGTTTTCCCGACGTTGCTAGATCTCGTACCATTACATCTTTGTAATATTGCTGCGAACATTATTTATGACGTATTTTTATTAAAAAAAGTTGTGATTTACGGTTTGGAAAATATTGTATAGTATTAAATGAATTATGTATATTTCAATAATATTAAGATTCGATCCTGCGTCTTTCAAACCGGTGCGGCGTAATAGCACTCAGCAACCCTTCTTGACTATTTTTTTTATGTTGTTATTTCAATTCTTTATATTTTTAAAATTCAAAATTCTATTAAATGCGATGTATAGTTAGTATATATTTTTCATGTATTCGCCGTTTATGATACGTATTGATAACTCTTTTTTGTTGGATAGGAGATAACAAGTTAAACATTTTTATTATGAAGAACTGACTAAGATGATTTGTTTGAATTATTTACCAAAGATAACCTTCTATTTTGTTTTCGAAATAAGCCCTATAATCCTTTAACTCAACGAAATTATTAGTTCTCGAACTTCCTGTTCATTACGGCACTTATTTACTAGTCTTCCGAGTTCCCATTTGAAGTATAGTCGTAAGTAAATAAGGATTGACATATAAAACTGCTTGACGTTGTTTTATTTGAGTTAGTGATATCAATATATGAATATTAAAATGCGTTCTTATTGTATAAAGGGCTCTGTCAACCGACATATGCAGTCATAGCTTCAGGCGCACTTATTGTAAAGTTTGCTGCTTAAATTATATTGCAATAGTATTGTAATCTTAATATACTTGGGAAGGGTTCTAATAGGTATGTGTTTTGTCATGTGTTTTCATACATTGACTAAGATATTACGACAATTGTTGGAGGTGTCAGAAAAAATAGGCCGTCAGGGAGCTTTTAGCGAAAACGCTGCCTTCACCTTCAAGATATAGCCAGAGCGTGTTGCTTATTTTGTAAGTAGGTGGTATTTTAAAGTTAGTGTTAGAAATGTTAAAAAATCAGGTAATTAAATTTTGGCAAGTATACTTCTACATTATACTCTACTACACTATACATACTACACTATACATTATCAGTACATCTTTATAGCATTCCAATAATAGAGCAAAAGCTAGTGACGGCTAGACCTCCGTCAAATAATAAAAGGTGAAAGTGAAGGTTGGGTCGTGGTGGCTTTGGTGGTTTAACCAGAAATGTGTGTGTAAAATTATGTCTACAATAATTATCATAATCTATTATACGATCAAACTCTTCTGTTAAAACAGAAATAGAAAAAAAAAACGTTATTTAAATAATATTTTAACTTTATAACGTGTACTCGAAATTTTCTTAAATAAAACATCAAAGATAATATGCGATCCTCGATAGAACTTACGCTTCTGGCCTTTTGAACTTGTCACGAACAAAGAGTGAGTAATGAAAAAGCTTGCATTCTGATATATGTTGTGAATTGATATTTGGAACTATTCAGTTCCAAGAAACAAATCATTCGATTTGTTCGTTTTCACAAAGAATAATATTATATTTCAAAACATTAAATACAATGTTAACTAAATATGATGCCTGAAAAATAAAAGAAGGATAAATATTAATTATGTAAATATTTGTCTTGTAATGTGATATATAGATATATTTTATGAGTTTTAGTCTGACTTTAAATGAACATGTTTACTTTAAGTTTATTTTATATTACGCTAACAGCTTGATGTTAATTTTTTAACTTAAATTCAAATATTTTAAGGCTCAGCGACTGATTTGACAAAATGTTCAAAATGATCTGCTCTGGAATAAAAAGCATTAAAATCGGCAAATGGTTCTGAGCTAACGGTAACTTCGAAAGTTGTGGCAATACACACTTATGTAACTGGAAGATTGTATTTATTTATTTTTCCACGAATTTCCAACAAAGATTGCATAATTATACAAAAAAAAAATTCAATTCTAAAAATTCTTATATAATAGTAACAAAACACGCTTCTTCACTAATATTATAAATATTTATTATACTATAACGAAACGGATATCAACCTTTATAAGTTTACTGTGAATTTTTCCACAATATATGAATAACTAATGATAAATTTAACTATCTGTATTGTAAATTTTAAGTCTCAAAACACATCGCCGTTTTAAAAAGAAACGAAACGCATGGATCCCGCTTACTAGCCAACTAAAAACTGACTTCGACGGCTATATGAATCTAGTACATAAGCCAAGATAGTAAAATCAGTAGTAAAGGTAACGTTAGTTTCTTAAAAAATAGAACTCTAGTTTGTTAAAAAGAAAAAAAAACAAAATTACAACTATTCTAACTTGTAAACTAGCTTACTAAAGCTAGTAGGACTAGCTTGCTGGCTGTCTAACGCTAGCTTACTGTCCTGACTTGAAAAACTTGCCTGGTGAGATCCGACCATTAAACTAAGTTGAAATGAGTAAAGTTAATATCAGGCTAAGGAATATTGACAATATGATACTCGTTACGAGTGTACGAATAGACTACGATAGTTGTGGAGTAATATTGTTTACATTATCTGACATTGAACAAGCTATAACATACGACCGTTTATTTTGTAGGACGACACTCAGCGAAAACCTTTTGGTGAGGAAATATTATTTTAAGTTTTATTTAAATTAATATTATTAAGTTAGTTGGCAAAAAGAAGTGATGACTCAGAGTTGAGGACCTCTGACTTCAATCGGAATTCGGGAGTTGGAGACCAGACGAGCGTACAGGAAATAAATTTTTCATATTATCCACGCGTTATCCACATCACCACTGTATGAAACTATGAGGGAAGACATCGTGAGGAAATCGGTACGTCCAAGAATCATAAGTTTGAAGACATGTGACATCTGCGAACAAGCACTTGGCCAACGTTGTGAATTATGGCTTTAACTTTCAAAGGAGTCCTGTGTCCCTGCAGTGGGAACATATACAGGGCATCACGCACACATGTAACATGTCATCGGTCATCGTTCGGTCATATAAATACACGATGTACTAATAACGGTTTTTAATCGTTACCAGAAATGATTAGATAAACTTACTGTATTTTTGCGTAAAATTATTAAATATAAAGATAATAGTAATCCAAAACAATTTTGAAAGCATGGTACATTTGTACTATCAACTAGAACAATTTGTATTTATAATTTGGTGTTAAACTTAAATTAAAATTCACAGATTGTTCGTAAAATTTCGTCGTATTTTTTCGTAATTAAATCATATAATTAGCACAAAGGTATTTTTACCATATAGGAATTTAATTACAATTTATATACAATTTAAGTGTCAGGCAATGCGTTGGACGATTTACACGTTGATTCATATAATATTGACATAGCCTGGGTAAAGCAAGTCCGAATACTAACTGGAATACAAATGTGTCATACATGATCTTAATATATTATATCTGATTCTGTTACCTTACATAAGACTTTGCAATTGCCAACTATATGAGAAATACAATGTAAATCAAATGTATTAATTAATAATTATTTTAATTGCTTATTTCGTAAATTTTTATTAATTATTTTCCTGTTATTGTACTATATTCTATCCTATTATTATTATTCTTAAGTATGCTTAAAAAAACTTGTTGAAATTAAAGACATTTTAACAGATTTTAAATGCGATTTATTCATTATACAGCGAGCGTGGTCACAGACTCCAGTCTCAGTCAAAAATGAAGTTCTAAACACCGGATTAAAAAATATAATGAATATGTCGCATTTAAAATCCGTTTAAAAGTCTTTTTTTTTAATCTGTAAGAAGAGATGTCATGGTGGTTTTATTGACTATAATAGGAATAGAATAAATCTCAGTTTAGCAGGGCGTAGATCATCTATTTTTCGTAATCACCCACCAAAACAACAGTTTTTATGAAACGAATGTATCTCATGGCATTAAGTGAGAATCACGTAAAACCAAGAGAACATTAATTTTCGCCCCGGCTAAAATCAATCCCAATAGTCTATACCCAGTTTTTAATTGAGTACGGTTTCCGAAAATTAATGTAAGGGTATGTGATTAGTTTCCAAATAGTTAAGATTTATTGTCATCTCTAGTGACAAGATTGTCTTAATATATCATTATTATGATGTAACTTGTCAATCCCTTGTGAGACTCATGTGACGCTACAAGCTATCCTATATGATATATTAATTTGTTAACTTCATCTAGGTATTTATAGCGGCGAGTGTTTATAATATTTTATACAATTTATATTCGTCCTAAAAAATAAGCAAAATGAAAAAGTTTGCAATTGTATAAGTAAACACAATGATACCGAATACAAACAATATTGAAAGGTCACTCAATATTAATTCTAATCTAAAGGGCGTGCGTTTATCGCAGCGATTATCTCATTCATATTCACTAAAATGCGTGGTAGAGAGCAGCACGCAATTCCATTATCTGAAATTTGATTTTTACGAGAAAGCGTTGGATTGGTCATTAAAATACAAACCTACGACTGGAGATCATCTATTGTCTTCCACATGAAATAGTTCGTTTACATTTCAAATTAATGGCCCGTGAGTTATTTTTGTTACCCATTAAAACGTTTGTTTTTTACACTCAGGATTACAGCACCACTTTTCTGTTTATGTGTTTTACATTTATTTGAATTTACAAGTGGCCTTCTTTTTTGCAAAAAATTGTTTAGATTATGTGATTTATTGAACTCGGCTACATTTTTAAAAAATAAAAATAACATTAAGGAACATATTTTAGAGATTATACTAATGTGTTTATTTCATTATAATATGAGGGGATTATTTTGAAACAACAACAATCAAGTAGTTGCAAATGGTTCAATATATGAAATGCTATGCTATATGGAAATATTGTTTTAGAAAAACGTACCTTATTACTGAACAAAAAAAAGGGTTAAAATGCCGTTAATTATAATAGTTTTGTGTTACTTTTGATTTTACCATAACTAAGTACATCGTCCTTAAAGAGCGAAAGCGCATTAATTAGTGAAAAGATAAAAAATAAGTTCTGAACTATGTTTTACTCTTTTATTGTATTTCCGTAAGAACATTTACTATCGAATTTCGTAGTGCGAATTATAAATGTATAGAAAAAGAAAAATCGATATACAATAAGCAAATAATTACTGGTTGTCTCTCCCCTGGGTCTCAAATAAAAAACAGTTTTTTTACAACATGTTAGATTATATTTTTAAGACGACTGCTTATGCGATATCGAAGAAGTAAACAAAACAAGTTACTCTCAATATTGCTTTATCTAATATTCAAAGAGGAAAAGCCTTGGTAGCACAAGTACCTTAGTATATTTTTTTCGAACAAAATAATTATAAGCGATAACCGACAAACACACTGGTAAGCAATAGGAATTAAAAATTTATAATATTGTATTATTAAAAACATACATGGAAAATTGGGTGTGTAACCCACATAAAATGTAATTGCCTACAAATTATTTCTTTGGAATGAAACATTTTAGGCATTTTATGTATATTGCATTAATATCTTTTGTTTTAAATATTTTTTTCTTTCGTTTACGGGAACGACACAATAATATCGGTTTATCTTGTACATTGACATTTCCTTCGGGTACCTAAATACAGTCTGTTTATGTAACCAACTAAGATACTTCGATGATTAAGTACTCTCAAATAAAAGCAATAAAAAGTTTATTCTGTTGTTAAATATATTGAACGAAAGAGAACGTGAACTCTGTCAATACAGTAATTATTCAAATAAACGTAGGTGTGCTGTTATAATTCATAAAACAGATAACAGATTGCTCCGGATGTTTACGTGTTTTAAATATAGACACGATGTCTATAAATATATCATTCATCACCTTCCTTGAGAATTAGGTACATACATCAACTTTCGTACCGTCTGAAACAGACAGGCAATTAGTTACTTGTGTGAAGGAATTTTATTGATTAATTAAGAAAAAATTAATATGAATTTCTATATACTTAATCGGTGTTTGGTTCTTCGGGGTGAGGAAAAACATATACTAAATAATATGGTTCATTTATTACGCTGCTAAGAAAGGATAATGGTGTGGTTGACCCTACTAATTTCTCTCGACGACAAGTAATTGATACATTTATATATCTAGTTTAAATATATTAAGGTAAAGTAGGTAGGTAGTTCTTCCAGAAGGTCTATTTTTATTTGTCTAATTAATTATTGTGCAAATTATTAATATTTTCCTCGCTTTTTTTAATTATTATAGTTGATATAATATAATAATTGTAATAAACAAGTGTACTACTAAATACAAAAGTTTACAGTATAAATATTTTTGTTAAATATCTTTCCATCTGTTTAATGCTCAGTCAAATACAGTTACAATCAAATATGTTATACTTTTATCTGGAAATCAATAAATCACGCTCCATCTCGAATCTACTACAGAATATCACATATGTAGACGGTTTTGTTAAATAAAAATTTAATAAATATTGCCGTTTCAAGAGGAATTGAAATAATGGAATGAGCAAGTGAATAAATCAAGCCAATTCATCCATCATCATCATCATCCATTTTGTTCAGAATTCTGACAGATTCAGGAAAGCGATGTGGATTTAGTTTTGACCTGTGTAAAAATGAAGTACCTATCCATCAAACATATTACTGGAACCTCTTGATACTCAATATATCGCATTTTATATGTATGACATGACATATTTTCTTATAGTGCTACTTGTTTAACCCCTCCTGGTTAGAGAAAAAAAATAGGTATTAATCCAGCCTATAAGTGGTTTAATCATTGTTTTTGAGTCAGGAAAAATTTGTGAAACCATTAAGCTCGTTAAGAAATTTCATTGAATGGAGAGAAGAAAAACATTTCACATCCGCAGTTCTTTCATAAAATTACGCCCAAAATTTTTAGATGAGAAATAGTGCAAAATTGCAAAATGAAACAGTAGAAATTACAGTGCGAATTTAAGAGTACTTTCCTTTCAGGTGGGTGTGGTTTCCTTTCAGCTATTCCATAACTCCATTCTATAGAGGCCGACGCGCTGCTTTAGACGACGCTGTGGGATCACATCGCAGTTTATTACTTGTGCCGCCCAATAGAAGGCCCCGCATAACATTTTAATACATAAACCACTGATAGTTTGACCAAAATCGATTAGTCATAAATTATTACATTACGTATGTGACTTCACAAAAACTAATGCGAAGTCCGACCAGGTTGCACAATAAAGCGTTCTTAAGTATCCCACATATTTAAATGGTCCATATTCGATATGAATTTTAAGGCCTTATCATATTTGAAAGGAAACAATTTTTATGGGTTCCATAGTTACTACTAAATTAACTTTAAAATCTTGACAAACAGCCTATTCAAACATAAAACAAGAAACAACGCTTTATAAATAATAATCAATATTGTATTATTTTTTGGTGGCAGTACTAACTTGTCCTATATCCTTTGAAGTTGGCAGCAATCACGATCCTATTCATAGTCGACTCGCATAGTAAGTACTTCATTCATCACATATACCATAACCTATGCACGTGTCTGGTACACATTACTGAGAAACTGAAAGTGGAAGTCGAGCACGCTTCGGCACGAATTGGGCAAGCTTGTCGGGGCAGTACCACACCCCCACAGAAAACCGGCGTGAAAATAGCAGCATGCTTCTGTGTTTCGTACGGTGAGTGAGGGAGCCAGAGGGCCGTTTCCTTTTTCCTCCTCCTATTCAGTCCATTTTATCTTTCCAGTCGACGATCCTTTCTTCCTTCGACGACACTACGTCTCCGAACGGTCATGAGAAGTGGTGATCGTTTACCAACACGCGAACCACCAGCTTATTTGCCCGCTCTTGGCATAAAAACTTTGGTAAATTAGGTGTAATGTGTAAATTAGGTAAAAAACTTCGTGAACCCTGCTAAAGCACCGCTTTGTGCTAGTATTTAATTTAAATTGATGAGTTGAATACTATACCAGAGATTACATTTTCAGTTCCAATTAAATCCGTTAAGGGATCTGAAACAAAGTTTACGCACTCCACAAATGGTTGATTGAAGTTCACAGCGAGAGATTAGGTGTTTGTGGAGGCAATTTGTACATCTCTGTCGTAATGTAGGTTTGGGAAATGCGGTATCAGGTTGATTTGATTTCAAGAGATGTAGCAATACGACAAAACACTTTATAAAAACACAGGTTCTTAATACACTCCAGTACCATTTTATTAAGTAAACAAATAACATAATATGTTGATCCTTTAATATTTTGATAAGTATAAGCGTTGTCCCGTCGGGAGACCGATAAGTAAAGACCTTGAGTTAAATTGGATGTTAGCACCACCAACTTGTTTTTTCTGGATATTCAAAATTTAAATTTTTTTTTCAATGTTTTTGTTTGTCGAATTGCGGGTTTCTGACGCGAAAATGGTGAAATAGCTTATCAAAATTTTAAAAGAATAATAAATAAATATTAGTATATTATAGTATAAAAGCAGTGGTGGCTCAGTGGTGAGAACCTCGGACTTCAAGATCGATAAGTCGGGGTTCGAGACCGGGCGAGCGTGCAAGAAATAAATCGATATTTCAATTTACCTGCACATGTGGATAAAATCACTACTGCTTAAAACGGTGGAGGAATACATCGTGAGGAAACCGGCATGTCCAGGAATCAAAAGTTCGACGACATATGACATCTGCTAACCCGCACTTGGCCAGCGTAAGGCCTGAACCCTCATAGGAGACCTGTGGCCCAGCAGTGGGTACATCTATGGGCTGATGATGATGATGAGTATATTATTATTTAAAAAACTAACACTTCAATTGGATGTATGGCCTTTTATTTGAAATGAAAAAGTCGTGAAGAACTAAAAAAAAATAAGAAACCACATTTTTTGTGGCGGCCAAGCTCTATCGATTTTGATCAAACAGCTAAGAATACTCCCGACTAGTTCACAATTCAAACAAATAAAAAAACAAATTCATAAATCGCTAGGGCGCTACACATACGCACAGCCACAACACACACACACACACACACACATACAAAACCACAGAGACGTCATACTACATCGCGTCGTTTTTGCGTCGGGGATTTAAAGTATCTCTCATAACATTTATACCAAATAACATGCCAACAGCAATTTTAAACAAAGATAAGTCAAAGCAGATAGTTCATTAATCACATTACGCATTACTATGAACATAAATAATAATCAATCAAAGTCAAACTACGAATTAGTAAGGATTAGCTGATGTAGATATAATTAAAATATAATATGTACACGCTTTTTTTTATTTGCCCTAAGTTATGGTAACATCGAGATATCCTACTATCCAACTAATATTATCCTACTTCCTACTAAACTAATGTTATTACATATTTTTATCCTACTAATCCTAAAAGTTTGTAAGGATGTGTATGTTTTTGTCACTCCTTCACGCAAAAACTACTGAACCGATTGCAATTAAATTTGATACGTAGACAGCTGGACAACTGGAATAACATATAGGCAACTTTTTATCCCGATATTCCGACGGGATACGGAATTACGCGGGTGAAACCGCGGGGCGCAGCTAGTATTGTATATATTTTAAATTATGGTTAAAATTATCTTCGAACAAAAGGAGATTCAATGTCTTATGGTAACAATAATTATGATTTTAAAAAATACTATGCTCTAGAGCACTTTGACTAGACTTTCTATATGCAAATATTTAAATAGGTCATCAGTAGACCTACTGATTACTTATAACCTGAGTGAAAATATGATACAGAAACTGCATGGATAACTTTTAATATATAAAACAACGATTTGTCCAATTACATACATTTCGTTGTGTATTATCTTGAAGTGGGCTGATAAATAAATAGCAGAATCTTGTTAATGCAAAGCAAGTACGTAACGCAACCTACATCTTAAATAATAACGCGTTCAATTCAATATGAATAAAGTTTAAGAAGTTCAATATTTTCCTTAACTGAAACTAGAACATTACCCAAAACTTCATCCACGATAAAAGCATTGAATATAACGCCCCGTAACATAACAAATTTCGACGATGAAAATTTATCATTTATGGGATAGGCACCTTCTTACCAACGTTACTAACTTTCAAGGTTCTATCTGATTCTACTACATCAAATGTTATATCAGCGGTTCAACAGTCTGAATGATATTTAGTCATTTAATGCAACAGCTAGGAAATTAATTTGGCATGTAGGTACCTAAAGTCTACTTTACTAGCACTTAGCTAGAAGTATAAAAATTTTGATCAACGCTAGCAGTTGTCTGAGAAAAACGAACAGTGTGAACCTGAACATATAAATAGATTGATAGCTAACCTCGCGGCAAACTAACTCAAACTCAAACATTTATTCATTCAAATAGACTTCTTATAGAATCACTTTTGAATCGTCATATTACACAGTTATAACATTTAACACCGGTTCGGAAGGCAGTTTCTACAGAGAAGAGCCGGCAAGAAACTCTGTAGTTGCTCTGTTAAAATAACATAAATTTTACATTTTAATTCTACATAATATGTAACGTGTACATAACAATGATTTTAATGAAACCTGTGGTTCTTAAGCTACAACATTCCATGGATTGTAATCTTCCATAAGCCGGAAAACAGGCATTTCAATTTCTATTTCTGTTCCTCGCTTCATAACTATGTCTATCACCTACCTTTGCTGAACTGAAACTGAAGTCAATAATCTCCGCATTGTACTATGTTGATTAATTGGGAAGCTTCTATAGTCCTTATGAAACAATTCCTCAATAGTAAAGCAATTCTCTTCACTGAATAACTGAATAAACCATTTTGTGACCTTCCTTCACGTACTGCTTAAGAATTTGTATTTATTTCACCACCCCTATTCATTTTTACATTAACTGATAAATAATGACTAGTGTGCCTTTTATAAAGACTGTAATTCATAAGTTATCATTTAATATACGATATGATTACCATTTTACGTATGAATTTATATCCCGAAAAAAAATATTTTCAGTTCCGATTGGTTGTATTCGAATTTTTCACTTCTATGGTCACCATTTTTGTACTAATTCTACGTGAAAGGCCAGATCTTTATCTGTCACAAACAAAAGAGGTTTCATTTTATTCTACAATGGTCTGCTACACAAACAGTCGACTAATACCAAGCGTATGGAGAGTTTCAAAAATTGCATTTGGCTTCACACTTACTTTGTTATGCTATAAAAGCATATTGGTTCTCCTGATCGTCTCATTCCATTTTGATATAATAAATATATTAAAGTGATAGCGATTGGCGTAAAAATGAGAAAGAAAGAATATTCATATGGGGATAATATTATTTTAAGCCAACTTGTACCCGCGGCTTCACTCAGACAAAGAAATTATTATTATTTGTTTTTAATCATATCCTTGCTAGTTCAATTATGTTTATACAGCATTGTGTAATAGTGTGTAAATGTAGTGTTGGGTTGATATTATTATCTGACCCGGATTTTGTATCGCAATTTTGCTTTATACTCGCAAACGAATTCACACCCTTCATGGTATTCCAAATACAGAGAGCACTTTTATCGTGTCTCTGCTCACTCAGTAATCGAATATTCTTTTGTTTACATTTTTTTTTATTTCATAGTCGGCAATGGAGCTAGT
>NC_052102.1:5697565-5750069 GCF_012273895.1 Zerene cesonia | reverse complement strand
ACAGATTCGAAATTCAAATGTAATATTTTTTTATAATTAAGTGTAACAGTATTTATGGCCAGACTAAGTATATATCTCAATAGTTATTATTGATTAAAAAAAACTGCTATGCCAAATTGTTTAATTACATCGTACTTTATTCAAACCGTACCGTAAACGTAGTTTACCTTATTAAATAAAAGGGCTGTATTTAGTAGTTATGAAATAAAATTCAACCATCTATATAGCAAAAAGCGTTAAATATGAGAAACTTGGCCATATCACATCTATTAACGCCAAAGAGTGGGACCTTTGAGACTATACTTACTATTCTAGAGGCTTATGACTTAGTATTCTCAGAGGATGACACTGGGTTTTATTAAATTAAAGAACCAAGATTCATATCTATCTACAGACTATTTTATTAATTTTAAAATTAAAGTCAATTCTTAATTTTTCGTTACTTATGTAAAATGGGGTGACAGACACAAAACAAGGATTTTTTATACTTACATTTGCGATTATCACATGTAAACCTACTATCTAGTTTGTGTTTGTAAGGATCAACGTTTTTTTTCTTAACAGGCAACCTGTTGATTGACGTAAGGTTAGGCAAAAATAAAATATATGGATATCATCGGTTGAACTACGTTAACTTGTGCTCCGGACAGGTACTGATTTTAATGTGTGTTATTCTATGATAACATTACTGAGAGAAGGAGGTCTATATTCTTTTGCGTACCCTTCTCTGTCCATTCCTTCATTTCATTCGTTAATCCTTTCCTTATCCCCTTGAAAACGGGCAGCGCCTTAGCAAAGGCACTACCTCGGCCAATGTTCGTGAGTGGTTGTGATCGCTTACCGTCAGGCGGATCACCAGCGCAGATGCCCGCTTAGTCATAAAAGAAAACTCAGAAATAAGTTTTACAACGATTATGATTTAAAATTGTCAATATTGATGAAAGTATGTGAAGTATAAAATTTTATAATTTCTGAGAAAGAGGCGAATTGCCACGGCGGTTTTGCTTGACTATAGAATATACAATGACAATTTATTGTTTTGCTTTCGGTGATATGAACCATAAAGAATAAATGTAATAAATAAATAAATAAATATACTTAAACAACATGTTTCAATTCCCAAACAACATCAATACAAACCCCCAAACAGAACTGTAAACATTTTGCGAACTTGGCGTTGTACTGCTTTCGAAAGTGAACCTTTATTAAAACGGTAAAATTAATTAATTCGTTTCCTGCAAGCTAAATATGGAAATATAGAATAGCAATGCCTTCGTGCAGGAAACTTTGCGGTTGATGTTGTACACGAGCAGAAATTCATAAAGAAGTTCATTGTGTGTGGAGGCAATTTGAAACTTTTAATTTTCTTTCTTCGGCTTTTAGTAAACATTTGAGTGTAAAACATATTACAAAAGGATAATATCATATTTTATATGTACAGTATCATTTTCATCCGAGCCATAACACAAATTTCGCAATGTGGTGTGATCTTTTACTGTGATTACAACGCATAGTGAACTATTACTTTTTGCTCAATAATTACAATATATTATTGTAGGTACACACTAGATAATAAAGGTAGTAGAAAAGAAGCATTTTCATTCAAAGTAAAATAAGTTTTATTAAATTTATAAGAACTAATAAATCCAGCTACCTGATTACCTGAGATCAGGAATGCTGCTGTTGTATGCATACTTCCAAATATTACACGAGAACATTCTCTGTAAGTTATATATTCAGGTCGACAGCGACGGTTCGGGGTTTCCTACCTACAGACGTCATATGAGTCCGGAATAATGTTGAAATTCAGTGAAATGAATTTGGATTACATGCTGAGCTATCTGGTGCCTGATATCGTGTACCAACCAATCAGTTCTATTATAAGTATAATATTTTGTAGTGACATGTATTACGAGTCGTCAGCGTTACATAACAATATACCCATAAACATGTTCTAATTAAGTATGTAGTAGGTATCATATAATCCCCCGTATTCTGTGACATTTTGGACCGAGCCTGGAACCTAAGTACAGTACCCCTACAGATGAACCAGCCTGAAATAGCGGCATGCTTTCGGCGGCATGCTTGCGGCGGCGGCATCTTTTATTGTGGGAGTCGAGCACGCTTCGGCACGAATTGGGCCAGCTCGCACCGAGGAAGTACCACACCCCCACAGAAAACCGGCGTAAAATAATAGCTTGCTATTGTGTTTCGTACGGTGAGTGGGGGAGCCGGAGGCCCATATCCTTTTCCTTACCCCTCCTAGTCCTTTCCTTTATTCCTCTCATCAATCCTGTCCTAATCCCTTCCTTAAAGTCGGCAATCCATTTGTAGAGGCGAAAGGTCTGCAATTGACCTTACGCCTCTCCAAATGTTCATGGGCGGTGGTAGCACTTACCATCAGGCGACCCACCAGCTCCATTGCCGACTATGACATAAAAAAAAATGCAACTGTGTTTCGTACGGGGAATGGGGGGCCCGGTGACCCGTTTCCTTTTCCACACCCATCCGATTCCATTTCTTCTTACCAGTCGTTTTAATGTGAATAAATGTATTCAATCCTTATTATTGTTCATGGGTATCATAATTGTTTTAACAATGCATAAGTCACGGTAAAAAAATGTAAGCACCGTGTTATTATAAATATCTTAGGCTAAATTTCCACGAAATTATAATGTGTCGATAAATTGTAATCCGTGACATATTTTTCAAAATTGTGTATGCTCGGTATTGTGTATGTAATTATTATACATTTTTTTCAATCAGTGTAAATTCGTTATATGGTGAAATGACCATTCAATATGTTGGACTAGGTTTGGCTCGGTTTAATTAAAAATTATAAGGAAATAGAGTTTTATAAGCTTCTGCTGTATGTTTCTATGCTTGTATATTTGTATGTATTATTTCTTTATAAGTATAGTGATGAATAAGTCCATTTAAAACGTACAGTGAGTAAGGTCTTCCTCAAGGATGCGAATTGTGTTAGCTGCAATGAAATGGAGCCCAATTATTTTATGCCCTTCACGTTATGTGGACTGTAGAGCAGCCCCGCCGAAGGTCAAAAGGCAGTATTTTTCCAATAGATTTTTATTTTGGTATAGTACAATTCACTAACCAGTCATTAATAAGCAAGTTAAAAACGTTTAACGATCGTATAAGTACCTCATATATTTTACTAATGCATATATGTACTGAATTTATATTTATTTAATTTATATGTACTTATGTATGTTATATAATACGTTTATATGATTATATTCATGTATTTATATGCTTCAAACGTACCTCCTACTTTATATATTACTTATATTACTTTATCACAGTTGGTTGCCTGGAAGAGATCACTCCTTAGTGGTAAGGCCGCACGCTGTGCTGGTTTAGTTTTAAGACATTTATTTTAAGGATGCGTTATGTATGCCAGCACAATAAAGTGTAAATAAATAAATAAATACCTTTCCATATTAGAAACATAAATCAATACCTTCTTTAGTTATATTCTAGTAGTCCGCCCCGACTTCACCCGTAGTACTTACGATTTTTTCCCCTTAGAAACCTTTTCAGAAAATATAATATAACATATTTTGAAAACGTAAAAAACAAAAACGTATTGTTCAAGCCGTTCTCGAGTTTTACGCTTAGCAACACATGTGTCGATTCAAAGGTTAGTAGTTAGTTCATTTCAAAGTCAACCAATATTTTTCTCTACTTAGTAAAATCAAGCATCATATAAGTACAATACGGGAATCAATAAGAATAATATAGAATCAAATGTAAAATTCAAGTTTAATAACGATGAGGAGTGATTGGCAACACATTTCACTGATCTAAAGCCTCGACAATGACTTGCGTTGGGGTTGGAATACCTCATGTTCAATTAAAGATTACAAAAAAAATTATATTAATAAAATCCAATGACCAATTTATATAATTTTGCTGTATTAGGTTATTGTTAAGAAAATTAATGTACTGTGCTTTCATTTTATGTTTTAGTAGGAATATCGGGTTAAAAAGTTGCCTACAGTTCAGTAGTTTTTGCATGAAAGAGCAACAAACGCACACACATCCCTACAAACTTTCGCATTTATAATATTGCATTTTCAAAAAAAAAAAAACATATATTATTTATTATAAAAAAAAAAATATATGTATATAGGCCTCAATGTTCACTTGTCACTCCTGTATACATATTGTTTAAAAATGTAATTTAACATCTTTGGAAAAATATTATTTATTACTATTATATCTAAAACAAATATTTGTGCACTTGTGTACAAGTCCAACTATCATTTGACGTTATATTATATGATTTACGTTATATTATATTTATATCAATAGATGTTTTACTACAACACATGTTGCGTAACTACGTTTGGTATGAAGAGTCCTAATTTACTTGATGGTTCATTTTGACAGAGGACACTGACAAGCGACAACGACGTTACAAGAGTCAATACTGAAAATATTGACTAATTTTCCTACTTGTACTAGGTATAATTCTTAAGTATATTTTTTACTTTGCCTTCATATATTTTTTAATCTATATGAGTGGTAAAATATTTACAGTCGGTCTTAACTCAGTTTGAAACAGTATATTTTAACCGTAATCAATGCCCTACATTTTGATCCGAGGCAATTTGGCTTCGTATGGACATAAGAACCCTTGGCGTGTTTTGGTATCGGGTTTAAAAGGTAGATCTTACATCTAAGAGTTTTATTTAGTCCACAAAGAAATGAACTAAAATTTCGAGTCACCCTTTAATTAACAAACGTGAAACATCGTAGCAACTTTATTTCACATTCTCTAGTATCCCATAAAACTTTTTCAATTTTATAGCTGGAGATATAGAGCAATTGAAACGATTCGCCTGTGGAGGTTATTGTGACGATTCAACAATTGTTTATCTGCAACATCCATGCGTCATACTTAGTGCACTTGAGGTAATGATAAGAATTTTATTAAATTATTAATATTGATTGGTTTGATCATAAAAGATATTAAACTCTGGACTTTTTCAGGTATTGGGTTACAAAGTTGTTGCTTCCAGTTCAACAGCCGTAAAACAGGATTACAATGAGTATATGTGGACTATGAGAAAAGAATTTTCTGAACCAGAACCTTCTATAATTGTAGAGCAAGACAATATAACAAATTTCAGTAAAGAGGCTATGCACTACCATCATTCTAACAAAGACGACGAGGTTTAAATTTATTGTTTACTATCTATTACTGAATAATATAATATAATGGAAACAAAAGGTAGTCAAAATGTATCGGGAACAAACTTAGCAAACATTCCAATGTCTGAAGATGGTGTAGTATACATTGCAGTAAAAGGTTCACTTCATGCCAATGATTGCTCTGTCTTTGGTTTAGGTCAAGAGGAAATCAAAGCACTAACCAAAAAATACCCAGGATCTGGAGATGTTGTTAATGGTGTGACTATGAAAACAAATGTCCTTCAACTGATTAATTCATTGAGCCAATTGGGATATAAGATTGTTGCAAGCACTGGAGAAGCAGAGATTACTTGGACTTTAGGCCGTGATATTTAAATCATATCAATACTCTTCCATTGTCATAATTTCATTAACATAATAATTATTTTACTATATTTTAAAATAATATTTAATTAATTCAAATGGCTGATGGAAATTGTTGTAATCATCATTGCAATGCTGCCAGTGCAAATAAATCAGTATGTCAAACTTTATCTGAAATGGATTGGGAAAGAGGGATATGGAATGCAGGTAAATATACTTGAAAATAAAATCGTAACATTTTACTTTATTAAAAATGTTACAATTAAATGGTAATCTAATGTTTCAGCATTTTCTGGAGATAAGGATAAAGTGATTTATTTAATTGATCGAGCTAAAAATGTTTCTGAAGTTGTTAATGCCCAAGACAATGCAGGCTATACAGCTTTGCACTATGCAGCTAGGAATGGTCACAATGATATTTGCAAACTGTTAATAGCAAAGGGTGCTCTGATTGACATTCAAACAAAGAGTGGAAAAGCAACACCTTTACACAGAGCTGCTGCAGCAGGTATTTAAGCTTTCTATATTTACAATTTATAACACATGCATGACACTGAATAAATAGTTTATTGAGCAATGGTTTGGATCTGCAATAAATGTCAATTAAATAGATTTTTATCTAACTGTACTAATCTAATAAAAATTGTTTTTTGTTTGAATATTTAAGGGTGATACATAACACTGAATCTTTTGTTATAGGTAAATTGTCTACAGTCAATCTTCTCCTTGAATCTGGAGCTAAAGTGGATTTACAGGATGACGATGGCAAAAATGCTCTACATAAAGCAACAGAATATAAACATTTCCATTTGGTAGATATTTTAGTCAAGGCATGTCCAGACTTACAGAATGTTAAAGATAAAAGAGGTTTAAAGCCCTTATAGGAAAAATAAGAGCATATGTTATTTTTATATCATTATTATTCTCTAAAGTATGATTGCAGCCTATGAAGAATTACATTTATTGACCTATTAGCTAACTGACAGTATTCACTAACATTTTCGTCGTGAGCACATTCTTAAGGAACCTCAACTAAAAACAGCGTAAATTATAAAGTGGCTCAAAAATTATTCCTAGTCTGCTAGTAAACTGCAACCATACATTAGTAGCTTAATTGTTTTATTTGAAATTATTTATTAATTTGTTAATGGACCATAGTGTAATACATTATAATCATCAACAAAAGTTGTCTTATACATGTTATATTTCTTTTATTGCAATGAATACATTGGTCTTCTGATTATTACTGCTTTTAGTAAGAAAATATGCAATTCCTCAGTTAAACTATTTGGAAGAGACCTTGGCTTAAACACACACAATTAAACTTCTCTTGTTGTTAACCATACCTACACTACTAATAGCAATTGTTCTACTGATATGTACATAGTATGGACCTTCCTTTCGAAAACTTCAATTGATTTATTTTGTTTTAAGTTTTTGTTTGACACTGTAAACTATATTTTTAAATATTGATTAAGGCCTAAGCTTTCACAAGCCTGTGTCCATGAAATTAATGAAAACAACTGGGCTGATGTGGATGATTATCCTAATAAAACAAACATAAGAAACTTGGGAATTAAGTGAGAGTTAAATACTCACATACATCTTAAACATCCATTATTGACATAAATTTCAAGGTATATGTAAGTTTTCGAACGAAAGGTTTTAGGTTTTTTAAAGTTCCCTCTTGAAAGTCTGAGTCAAAAGTAATTTTGAGTAATTTTTTGTAATGAATGTATTACGCAATTGTCAGCTTGATTAGTGTTATAATAGATAAGATGATTTTACATATCACAATCATGTTAATTACACTGTATTTCATCAATATCTATTTTAAAATATTCATAATATTACTACCTATTGTTATAGCCTGCAGGCACTAAAATACCTAAAAATATCATTAAATTTTAATAAATTACCAAATGAGTAAGTTTAATTTATGAATAACAACAATATACGCAAGCCTTTTTATATTATGTATTTTTGCTAATTATTGGCGTTTGAAGCAACTATCAAACATACATAAAATTTTTAATATCAACATAAAATTAACACACCGTCACATAGACCGAAAAAATAACACTGTCAGTTATGTCACATTGCAATATTTTACCTAATTTATGAAGCTATTATTAAAATAATTTTATGTGTTGTATTGGGTGTTGTTTGGAATAGTTTTATACCTAATAACTACGAGTAATGGCTAATCACATTATCGTATGTAATAGCTAATCCAAAAAATCTCTGTCAAGAATCATTTAATATATTGATTTAAATGACGATATGAGGCCAAGTTCATGATAAATAGGTACTTTTTTTTAATCTTTAACATTAAGTATTTATTTAAATCTATTCACTTTTGCATTACACTATAAGGTTTCAGTAATATAGTTTATTTGAAGTTGCTTTAAAAATTTATTACAAACTATGGATACCTACAAGTATTCATTACATTATTATTGCAATATTATTCATAACAATAATTAGAAACTATTATTATAGTAATCAATATAGTAAAACTTGAAACAGCATCAAGATAAAATTAGGCCTTAAAACCTGTCTATTAAATGAAGTAATAAACACTACATTGATGAAAGAGATTGAGCGTCACAACACAGGTATGGGGTTAAATGCTGCATCGATAATTTGTGTAATATTTTTTGGGATAAATAAACAATATTTATTTTTATACTGATAAAGAATGAATAAAGTTTTACCTATTATTTATTATACGGAACTTGATATATGGATAAGGTCATTATGTTATTTTTATAAATACGTTTTCAACAAGTCACTTCAATGCAACCACCTACACTTGTGATTCATTAATTTAGACGAGTATACCTTTTACAAAAAAAAATCATCGTCTTATTTGGAAATTGCAAACATGTTAATAATACATATTTCTATTTACTAACTATGTACCCCACTAGTGTTTAAATAAATAATTGTTGTATGTACATTCGTTTTTATTAATAAATATAATTACTCAACTTTTTCACACACCAAATTATTCCTTTGATCTACAAGAAAATATATTACACTCATCTCTAAACATTAGAAAGGTTTTTAAGCTCTTTGGTAGAGGTAACAAGTCTATATATTGGTGAAGAGGTCTTTTTTTACAAAACAATCTTAATTTAATTCTGCAGAGGTCTAATAGACTTAAAGGTTCTCTACAAATGCTATGAAGCCAATGATCCATTGTTTCTCTAGTTGTTAAAGTATTATTCTCAACCCTATACTCAGAAAATGGTAGGTAATGACCAGCCTTTATAAGTAAACTTGCAATGCTATTTGATACCCTTCTATTAACTATTGATAAATTGTCTAATCCACAGGACTGTGAATCACATGCATTCACATCAGCACCATGTTGAATTAAAATCATTGCTGCATCATCCCTAAAAAAAATGAAATTCATATATATATTTAAAAATGGATTGCAAGTATATAAATTCATTTGAGAAGAATATTACTTTTGTAGTAACAGAGCTCGATTTAAAGCTGTGTCGCCTGTAAGTGCTGTCGTATTCATATCTATTTTATAGTCCAATAATGAAATTATTAATTCCTCGAATTCATTTGGACATTTCACACTCTCAACTGCGATGTGAAGAGCATTGGCACCAGTTATACTATTACATATATTTGCATTTGCACCTAGAAAAAGAAAAATATATAAAATCTAAAAAAATATTTTTATTACTATAGATTTCAAAATAATAATGCAGGGCTTATTCGCTACTAGCTGACCTGTCAAATGCATGAATATTAAATAGCTGTATTTTTTTTAAATTTAATTAGCAATAAAATTTTTATATTATTTTTCTTAAAACAAAAATAACTACTTTGTTCAAGCAATTAATGTGTGATCCAATGACCACAGGAAATAGGAAGCATTTTCATATATAGATAATGTCAATAAAAAAAAAATTACACCTTTATCAATTACAATGTTTAAGATGTTACCTTATTTGATATAGGCAAAGAGAGTGTTATTCCGAATATTTGTTAATCAAAAAGAAAAAAGTTTTGTAAATGAAAAATTTCTTTAATTTATTACCTTTCTGTAGTAGTATTTTTACCACTGAAATCTGTGATAGACGTACAGCCAATAACAAGGGAGTATCTCCTGTATCATTATGTAAATTTATTCCTCCTCCATGGCTTACTAACATTGTTACTATATCTTCCTGTTAAAAACATAATTATGACAGGATACACACAATCATAGAGTAAATTCAACATATCTTAATAAAAAAATGAACTGCTAGCACAAATAATGTAACATTATGACTCTACTTGAAATTATTTCATTGATCTTATTTTGTTCATAGTGTACTTCAAAAGATAATTCTTTACTCTGTACCTGTCCTTGTAAGATTGCATTGTGTAAAAGTTTATGGGAATGTGTAATCCTTGCTCCAGACTTTAATAGAAGATCAACTACATTTGTATATCTTTGCCAAACTGATTCGCATAGAGGAGTGTAACCTGAAATTTATAACAATAATCGATGTTTAAAAATTAAAATATAAAGTTTTTCAGCATTCATAACAAAAGAAATAATGTTGTTGAGTTGTATTTAATTGAAAATAATATTTCTTGGCATTCTTATAAGTTACTTGTATTATAAATGTATATGTGTGTTTGTTTATTTCACAGTGGAATGAAGCCATTTGAAGATGATTTTTCACTCTGTATATTATAAAGCTGCTGAATGACAAGCTACTTTAACATTAGATTAACAACTTATTCACTCATCATATGAATATCCTTACACTAAACATTGTACCCGCAAGCAAATTGCAAAAATAAATGTGCCCCTCACCATGTATTTCTTCACCATTAACATTGGCACCAGATGATATTAAATATCTTATAACATCAACATGTCCTCTTCCAGCTGCTAAATACAATGCTGTGCGCTCATTTGTATCTCTTGCCTCTAAGTAAGCTCCACTGTTGACTAGAATTTTTACCTAAAATAAATGTACCATTTAGTCCAATTACATTTAACCATAGTTATATCACACATTTTTTTGTATAAAATTAAATATTATTTCAAACATAATTAACCCTATCCAGTTCAAAAATTAGATCCAATTTAAATAAAATAAGTTGTTGTCTTTTAAAATATTCAAGGACTAACCAAATCTAAATATCCTCTGGATGCAGCAAAATGTAGTGCAGTCATTTTCTCATGTGTTTTATAATTAACATGACTTCCTGCTGACAAAAGCTCCTTAACAGTTTCAATATGATTTTTAATCACGGCTATGTGCAGGGATGTAAGGCCATCCCCTGCTGTTATATCCAATTTGCTTCCTTAAATTAATTGCATAATTTGTAATCTTTTTTTTAGTCTGTTAACTAAAATGCATACTACAAAAACTAAATTGAAAACAAGACTCAAAATAAATTACAAAAATTGAATCAGCAAAAAAAATTTCATCAAAGCTAATCTAAAAACATACAAATTTCATATAGATTTACACTCCAATTATGTACCCGAATCCAATAGTAATTTAACAATATCTGTATGACCCTGTTCAGCTGCATAATGTAATGCGGTTCTCATAAATGCATCTTGTTGATTTAAGCCGTTTGAAACCATTGTTGCTGCTGCTATAGCGGCACCAGATTTCTCAAGTATAGCAGCATACCACCTATTACATTATTGAAATAAACACTTAGAAGATTTCAGTGATATTAACCCTTCTATATTATAAACATACATATAACATCATATTACATCAGCTATAAATCTGTGGGACACAACATTTCAGATATATGTTTATGAAGACATTACTTACTTATACATAGATGACCATGTCTCATCTTCGCTTGTTGTGGGGGCAACATTTCCAATATCTTCATCCCATTCTAATTCAGCTAAAGGTGTTGCTGCCAGGGAACTCTTAGGGGATATAATATTACTTAACCTGCTTTCATCACTACTAGAGCCATCACTATTTACAATCACAAAGTATCCTTGATTCTTATCAGTTTTTGTACTATTGGATATAAGATTACCTTTTTCATTCTGAAAATCAACATTAACTCTGTGTGTTCGATTCTTACATTTACTGACATTGTCATCATGCTGCCCTGTCCCTCTATATTTTCTTTTATGAGATTTAACACTGTGTTTTTTCTTTGAAACACCATAGGATGAAATTTGATTAGTTCCTTCTGATTTACAGGCTTCAAGTAGCAATTTTACAATTGAGATATTACCTAAACTTGAAGCTTCCCCCAGACAAGTTTTGCCTTGACTAGTTATTTTGTTGGGATTTGCACCTAAAAGTATAAAAATGTTTGAATGAAATGTTTAGAAAAAAAAATTAGATTCCTGTTCATTCTTCATCCTTCATCTATTTCTAACTGAGATACCTTTAGAGATGTAAGAAAGGATAGCATCTTGGTCTTCTGATATAATTTTGTTGATCAAATTATCTTCCAAAGATTTACTCATTTCTGGGGCAAAGCTTTATTGATGTAAATTTATAACAAAAAATGATTCTGAAAAATAGATAATTATTTTGATATAAACATAAGCTATGTGCTATAGTAGATAGGTATCTAAAATATTACAATTTACAACTACCAAGGCGCTAGGTAGTTACCATTGAAAATCTGTGGTCGATTTTGATTTTTGATAAATCCTTACTAAATTACAAACATCAATTCCATCACATAAACTTCAAAGTCAATTTGGAGTTTGGACAAAATTCAAGTATCAAATGTCAATTGTCAATGAATAAATATCTATCAAGTTTTTTTTCATCTTGCAATATTTATCTATTCTACTTGGAGCAGCCTAGCATATAATATATTATCTGTGCTAGTACTTAATCTACACGAACCGGATTGAATTATGTTTTATAAAATAGATGTTTTAACATATTATAGAAGACGCGTACAGTATTGTAGTGCGTATTAATAATGACTAATCGAATGTGATCTGTGACTGCACTATTTTGATAAAATTTATAAGAACACCGACTTTACTTTTACTAGGCAAAATAATATAATAAAAATTATTCTCTTGTTAAATACACGACGAAATGAGAAGTTACGTTATTTTTTATAAAGAAATATTAAAACTATTAAAGTAGGAGTGTTTAACTCCTTCGTAACTCCAACTCTAACATATGATATTGTTGATCGTTTTTTAGTTTTACATCATCAAGCAAAATTGTTATGTTCCTTCAAAATATAAAGCATATTTCGCTAAACGATTCATTCGTATAGGTACTTACAAATTTACATAAATGTATACCTCTGATGGGCACGAATTATTCGGTCGTTAGTTGGTTAGAGTCACGTATTATTATATTTCTCTTTGGTTAGAGTACTCGTAATGGTTACAGAGTTAAGTACGAGTAATATACTACATACCTATTTTTATCTGTCATTCATAAATATGAAACTGTCATCAGATTCTAGACGACATTCTATGCGTCAGAATTCAGATTTCAGACGGCGAAATCACAATCTGTAGAATTGTAGAATAATGTGTCAGTCGCACTGTGATATTTATTTTTAGAAGACCGTGAGTGAAGCGGATATAATTAAATACTTTAATGTACGCAAAAATAATCGAGTTTTAATGTGTTATCTTTTATATTACTATCGTTAATTAGTGTGTTTATTTGTAAATACTTGTAACTTATTATGGTACTGCAACTTCCTGCTACACTGCGTTTATATTTAAAACCTTCTACAGCTTTCTTAATTGAAGAAATTTATATAAAGTATAGCAGTACTAGTAAAATTCATGTGTTTTATTATCGATAGTCCTTTTGAATGATTTGGTGTCTAAAAGTAAAAAATACATTGACAAAGAAAAATGCTATGTTCCATGTAGGCGTTATAAAACATCTTAGGTACGCATCGTATTCTCGTTTTCATTACGTTGAATGTCACATACATTTTCAGGAAACATGGTATTTCGTCTAAAACAAAATGTCTTCTGAAAATTGCTTAGTTAAAGCAATATATTCATTCAAGGGTAAAAATAATGATGAGTTATGCTTTAAAAAAGGTGACATTATAACTGTCACCCAAAAAGAAGAAGGAGGATGGTGGGAAGGTACACTAGGGGAAACTACAGGATGGTTTCCTAGCAACTATGTTACTGAGCACAAAGGTATATTTTCTATTCACTAGATTTTATCAATCATTTATGTCAATTTATTAAGAAACTACTAATATTGTGTAACTGAGTGTTGCATTAACAAGATAAATTACTTTTTAACTATAGATCCATCTGGTTCTCTGACTACATCACCCATAAGAGCAGCTTCTGAAATTCAAGCTTTTCGAAATGTTGTTCTCAAAGATATCATTGACTCGGAGAAAGCTCATGTTGCTGAAATGCAAGGTCTTGTTACAAACTTTCTTCAGCCCCTGGAAAAAAGTGATATGTAAGTAGTTGTGACTTAATAATAAATAATGAAGTCTGTAAATTTTATTCAGCAGATACATTAGTATATCTGTTAATATGAATTTCTTCATGTATCCATTGCATGTAAATATTTTTATTTTTAAGGGAACACTAGACTTATCTCAGAAATTGAATATTTGTTGTTAAGTAAATAAGATAATAAGAGTATTTTAACAACATAATAAAAACTATACAATTTCAAAATTTAAAATTTACTAAATTACATTTCTGACTTAATATTTTAAGCTTCACCTCTTAGATTTGTTATTGTTCAACAATTCACCTCTTCCACTAAAATCTTTGCTATTTTTTTAGGTTGACAAAAGATGAATTTAAACAACTAACTGGAAACATAAGTGAGGTTCTCCAAATACATGAACAGTTCCTTGCACTCCTAGAAGAATGTGCCACCAAAACCGGACCAGATCAAAGAGTTGGAGGGCTGTTTCTGCATTGGGCACCTGAAATAAAAGCTGTTCATCAAACATACTGTGCAGGCCATCCAAAGGCTGTGTGTATTCTTGATAAATATAAGTAAGTGAACTTGATGAGACCCTTGTATATATCTCATCAGTGTATATTAAATTTATTATTTCTATTAATATTATATAAATATCAAGACAGTTTAGGTACTGTTTAACAGACATAAACTGCCTGTTTAGTGTTGAAACTTATAGAACACCGGGATCCAGATGAAAAAATAATATATATATATAGATAATAAAAAGGAGACCAATAAGTTATTGATGATGATTTTCAGAGAAGAATTGAATACATGGATGGAAAATGCTGGAGCAGTTTGTCCTGGTGTGCTGGTATTGACCGCTGGTCTATCAAAACCATTTCGACGACTGGGTAAATACCCTGCTATGTTACAAGAACTTGCAAGACATGTGCATGAAGCACATCCAGATAGAGGTGACACTCATCGAGCTTCTGTTGTTTATAAGGACATTGCCGTAAGTATATTGATAAATTTGTAATGCCGTAAGTCATAATTATTTGCAATTGCAAAGTAATATTGATTTTCTACTTTATAACTTACTAGCTGCGCTCCACTGTTTCACCCGCGTAAGTCCGTATCCCGTCGGAATATCGGGATAAAAAATTGCCTTTATGTTATTCTAGTTGTCCAGCTATCTATGTGCCAAATTTCGTTGCAATCGGTTCAGTAGTTTTGTGTGAAAGAGCAACAAACCCACACACATCCTTACAAACTTTCGCATTTATAATATTAGTAGGATTAGATTCCCTCTACAATAATTAAATTGCTTTTTCTGGAGAAAATAAATAAGTCCATTTATGAATGCGAAACTGTCTCATTTATAAGACTTGGTTGTTCACAGAGTGGATGTGCAGCTTTAAGACGGCAAAAAGAGTTAGAGTTACAAGTAGTGACTGGTGAGGTTCGTGGTTGGCCTGGTGGTGAGTTGGCCTCATTGGGAGATGTTCTTCATATGGGAAGTGTAGCAGTTGGACCATCACATCAGGATAGATATCTTGTTCTATTTCCATCTGCATTACTGTTACTGTCTGTTAGTAAGAGAGTCTCTGCATTTGTATATGAGGTAAGATTTTTCATTTAAATGTCTGTATATATTGGTTTAAATGCGGGAGTTCTGCACAAATGTAACTGGCACGCAGGGGGAAGGTACCACACCCTCACAGAAGATTGGTGTGAATTATATAGAATGTGACGGCTACTGTTTCTCATACAATGAGTGGAGGAGCTGGAAGCCTATGTCAACAGCAATAAAAAATATTTATTCTTTTTTTTTTATCTTGTGATTCATGATAAACGTTTACGGTGGTGAGACTATCGTTCATGGGCAAGTTCAAGCATTTCTTTAGCTTATGTGATATTCTCATCCATAAGTTAAAATCACTACCAACCTAATGCTTTTTGTGGTTATCACATGCAAGAGTGACAAATGTATATCCATATATGTATAGTTAAAAAACTTTGGTGTTTGAATATTGTTAACATTATTTTATAAATTAATACAATATTAATGTAGTTGGCAGTAACATGTGATTTACATCTGAAATTTATTTTATTTATTTTCTTGTCATAGGGATGTCTTCCATTGACTGGTATTTCAGTTTGTAAACTAGATGATACTGATATAAGGAAAAATGCATTTGAAATAAGTGGACCAATGATAGACACAATAGTAGCTGTATGTCAAACAAAAGCTGAAGCTGATAATTGGGTTAGCCTGTTACAAAAACACTCCAATATAAACAGTCCTACTCATGAACCGAATCAGCCACAATCCTTACCACACGTAAGTTGTATAATTTTTTTCTATTATATATTTATTTTGATATTATGTATGGTTACTATTATTTTGGCGTAAATAACAATAAGATCAATTATTTTTATGGTTTTTACGTAGCTGGCCCGCTCTCCCTCAGAAGGGGCCTTGTCTAGCATCAACACTAGTCGTCGCAGTCTTTACCACGTGACCTTGCCGCCCCCTAGCTATCCATCTGCGTCACCTTATTATTCACTCACAAAATATTTTGCAAGACTTGTAAGGAAAAAAGTAATTACACGGCAAATGTTGCGAAAGCTTTTACATGAGAGAACTTGGGCTAAAGCTTTCGAGCTGTCGGGATTGCCTGTTAAAAGGAGACATAGGAATCATATTAAATTAAAAATTGAAAATGATGGCACTGTTGGTACTGAGACAGAATGCTCTGATAGTGATAGAAATTCTGATGAAAGTGATCACGACACAGAGGTGACAGAAACCTGTACGAGTTCTAGCAGTACAGACGTAGAAGCCAATAGTTCCTCTAAAATATTACGGCAAAATGCCATTGACAGCATTGGTCCTAGGACAATATCATCCTCTTGCAGTAGTTGGGGTAGTAACTTCGGTTATGTTAAGTATTTTGATGCATCTACTGACATGCACTGTGATTTACCACAATTGAGCATAAAAGGAGACTGTACCAAAGAAATTTTTAACTCAAATAGTAGTATAGATTACGATGGCGGTAAAACGAGCATTCAGAGGTCATCTCGAAGTAATAAATTAAATATACAACCTATTATTCAACATTCCGATAGTGCGGACAATTCTAGTTTCGAAGCTAGAAACTACATGGCATGTGAAGATTTAGTGAATATGGATCAAAATACTGAAATGGACACTTTGGGCAGAGTCGAATCAGATTTTCTGACGACGCGACGTAGCTTTCCCAATCTTAGTTCTAGAAGTGATATATTACCTAAACCATGGAAATCTACAGAAGATGACACATACACAGGACAACTTGAATACGATACAATAATGTCTGACCTTTTAAAAGTATTAGAGCCACCCGCTTCACCTAAATCTAGCCGCGACTTTAATGTCGAGTCGGTGATAATCGATCCGCCGCTTATGTTTAGAAATGATGATGAGGATCTAAAAATTATTAATGTTAGTCTAAATGCCGACGTTCCTTTTCGTAAGCATTCACTTAATTCAGACAAGAAAATTAGGCGATCAATATCGCGATCAATGGTGGAAACAGAAAAGAAAAACAATGAAGCACATTTACAGAGAATGAGCTCACAGTCTGACAGCCGAAAGAATCTGAAAAAATGTGAATGTTGTAATAGATCGCTATGCCCCAGTCCGCGGTCTTCTGACTCTGGTGTTGCAGGAAGTTGCAATTTAGCATCACCTGAGTTAAACTTGCATGAGTATTCGAGTTCTGGGAATACAGGTAATGATTCAGACTGCCAGGAAAAACATACAGATCATAAAGATTCAAATAATTTTTCAAAAGAGGCTTTGGATAATCAAAAGTTGTCCTTGAGCGATATTGAGGCTGCTACATTTGAAGATCAATGTCGATGTACATCACCGTTTGGTTCTACCGCCAGAACATCGTGCGTTACAAGTGTTACCTCGGAAAATAGTTTGGATGTAAAAGATTTATCTAATACAGTAGTCATGCCTACATTCGTCGCAAGCCCACCTCTGCTGTCACCAAACATAAAACGCACCTCTATTAGACGTAACATAGAAAAATATGTACCAGAAATAAAATTAAAACCGGAAGTCCCTCCGCGTATATATCGAAAGCCGAGTACTCATTTGGAGGTTCCCAAAAATGTCAGGCAACCGCTTCCATGCCAATGGAGTACTATTAACATAACTGAGCGAACAAAGCCAAGTTTACATTATCATATGAGAATATATAGAGAAAATCCAGGAGAAAACGACGAGAAGAGACTGTCACGAAAGGACTTTGTTCGCAATCGTGACAACATATTAAGAGAGAACAGAAATATAGATAACAAGAGTTACAAGGCAAGATCGCGTAGCGAAGACTTATTAAAAAAGAAAGATTTTAAAGAAACAGATACTGGATTTATGGTGTATCGTTCAGATTTGTACGCTCACTGGTGGATGAAAGCCAAATTACCCATTACTGTGGTCACCGACTCAGGCAAGGATAATTTTATTTGTAAAGAACTACTGTTTTGTGTACCATTTGTTTGAACATAATTGTTATGAAGTTTTGTAACCATTAGATTATTCTAATAATAATATCATTAGTTACCCCAGTAATGCAGTGCTTTACTCGATCATCCTTGCCTGTGTTTATTCATCTTACTAACTGGAAAACGTCATTGCCAATAGATCATAATATACTAACTAAGAAAAGAGCTATGCATGAATAGGCTTAAATCACGTGTTTTCTGTGATCTTGCAAACAATTTAACTAGAGTAAGACCTATACGTTAGCGGATTTTTACATGGTGGAAATAAACGTCATGTTTTCTATTACCAGTTTGTAAACAGTAATATAATGCTACTGTATGAAAATGTGTTTGAAATAATTATTGTACTCAACTCGATCTGTTTATACCGCAATATGCTTAATTTTAGCATAGGAGCAAATCAGTGCTTCGTGTTCAAATCGTTTGTTTGAAAACACGTATGTAAGCAATGTTTGTTTTCAGATGGCCTTGAGCGACAGCAGTAATGAGTTATCGTCCGGTCTTACGAACCATAAAAGATCACATTCATTTAACAATCATCAAAGCTACACGCAGCACACGCAGCAAACGCAGAAGAGTAAACAAAAAAATCAATCGGCGCGCTGGCTTTTAAATTCCTGTGATTCGCTTGATCAGTCACCCGCTAAATCAAATAAAGTGCCAATTGGAAAGAAATTCTCCTCTGTCGATTTCATCGACACAACTGGCTCAAGTTATAGCAGTAAAGGTAATTGTTGTGATTATAAATTGGGATTGGTTTAACATTTGAGTTTCGTCTATTTATAGTGACTCAGACGACACTTCAAGGTATCCGCCATATGTTTGGTCGGCGGCGAGACCGACGATTTGCTCTCTATACATTATTAGAATGATGGATTCGAATAAACATCGCGTACGTTTTATTGTGTCTGAGACTTTTTTTTGGTTCTTTTGTAACTGTCGGTATGCAAAAACAAACACTATTTTGGAACTATTCCTATGTCGTCATTATCGGTGCTTATTTTAGAATGTAAATCTAATCATAGACTTTTGTAATATAATTGTAAAATTTTGGGAGATAGTCAAGTTTTTTGTACACGTTTGTATCCATTCGTTTTATTTTGTAGCTGAGATCTATCATCATCGTGATTTAATGTTAGTAAATAATCAACAATTATCTACGTAATATAGATCCGTTTGCCAATATACGGCACCTGGTTGAGTAAGATAGTTTAGTTTTTGTTTTCAATCATGAATAAAATCACCGTACTAAGTTTACAATTTCATCAGAAAATCCTTTATTATCATTTAAAAATCCTCATTAGAAAATCCTTCTTAGTACAGTTTAATGATAAAAATTTAGTTTATATCTATACTAATATTAAAAAGCTAAAGAGTTTGTTTGTTTGTTTGATTGATTAAATGCACAAATCTCAGCTGGTCCGATTTGAAAAATTCTTTCAGTGTTAGATAGCCCGTTTATTGAGGAAGGCAATAGGCTATATGTGTACAAAGAGCGAAACCGTAGCGGACCGCTAGTGTAATTATAAGTGTGACACTTGATATTGAACGTGACCAGTCTACTGTGTCAATGACACGTTGCGAAACATAAATAATAAATAGCGAGCCCTCGCTTCACCTCACCCTGTTTGATATACAACAGAAATGTTAATAACATAGGAATAAGTTGAAGCCTTCGATCCTGTAAAATAATTAACGAAATACTTCTTTTAGACGTGTCTAAGAAATAAAAAAAACGCAATAGTTAGATGTAATGTGTTCTCTTTATTTTTTAATTACCCTACAAATTTATTTACATATAAACATAAATTATATATATGTACATATATTGCTATTGCCGCCTGTCGAGGTTAAGCAACGATTGGCATGGTTATAAATTGGATGGGTAACCAATTTTTTTTGTTGTTGCTCTTTAGCTCATTCTTACCATCAATTAGGGTCAATTGTAATCAGGGATAAATGGAAAAATGTCCGAATAGTTTTTTTCTGTTCTGTAATTGCAAAACATTTTAAAAAATTGTATATAAATAAATTTTCGTACATATTTTATAAAAACAAAAATGAACAAAAACAAAAAAATTATTAAACATGTAGTTAAAAGTTTATTTAGAATTGTTTCCAATTACCTCCATGTACGATTACCCTGATTGACTATATATACAAGTACTTCATACTTCTTTTTGTAAGTTATAATTGAATATTAAGCACCTACGCTTGTTATAGTCTGATCCAGTACTGACATGAGTTGTTACCCCAGGCTGGAGTGTAACGTGCCTGCGGCCGGCGCCCCCGCTGCGGCCGCAGTCGTTCGCGGCGGGTTCGGACGAGAACATCGGCCCCACGCACCCGTACGCCCCGCACCAGAGGAAGTCTAACTCGTACGAGGAGGATGCGCTCATCTTAAAGGTCATCGAAGCGTATTGCACCTCGGCACGGTGCAGGAACGCCGTCAGTTCCGGTAAGGTATCTTTACTGAAGATCAGCTCTCATATTGGTGACTGAGTTACGTACAAAGATAGTTGTGAAAAAACTGCCGTACGGAATATGCGTACGAACAATTTTGGCCCGATTTGCCATCTAATATTCAATGATAACTTCGATAAGTTTTTCATTTCGAACGGTGAACGATTATCAGCAATCGCGTAATATTCAGACATGTTAACATTATATCAGTGAAATATATTAAAATTATCTATATTATGTTTGCATATAACATTCACGTTTGACCTTTTAAATGCCTAAATAACCTTATAATTTAAGCGTGTAGTCTAGTACTAACATAGCTTTAATTATTATGCAGTACCCAATATACCTCTGGAGTTATTCGAGTCAACAAGGAGGCGACACGCAAAATCAAGAAACCGTATAATCAGTTGGTTATTAGAATAAAAGATCCGTTTCTAACTCCTATCTTACCTAGTAACTGGTTCTTGCTTGCAATATTGTCCTTAGCTTAGTGTATACACTAACGATTCACTATCGTAACATATAATACTCAGTACTAATATTTAATGTATGTTGTTAAAATGATATTAATATATTTAGCTACTACTAACTTAGAGGTAATGCAGTTGCATGACATGCTTTATATATTCTATTTTTATAAAGTTAGTTCTATATTAATTGGCGAGTAGATCTGCGTAGATCTGTGTATCAACAAAGTCGAAACATGATACTTAAACATGTTTAGTCACTAAGTTCTTGGTACAAAGTAGCTAGTCATCGTAGTTACGTGGGATGCAGTATTATTTTTAATTATTACTACCGAAGCTATTTAATTATAAATTTTTATTATGAAACGGTTTTGAAACTAATGAACAGAGATTCTCAGAGGCGTAATAAATTAAAAAAATATATTTTCTATCATGATATATGATATGATATTTTATACATGGTATTTATTTATTTTAGTAAGAATAACGCCAAAACTAAAACTAACAAGTCACTATATATGGCTACTATTATGTTAATTTTACTTATTTTATGGTACCTATCTAGGAATACTCGTACGACTAAGATCTCTAACGCTATGGCTTTGATCGTTGTCTCCGTGGTCTCAAACTTTCTATTTTGTTACATGCGGCTGCCTTTATATCGCACCTGCAGTGGACTGCGGCCACTTTTCTCTCGGTAAAGTACAATATCACGCACACGCCACTAACAAACCGCATAGCTATACTAAAACGCCCGTCGCTCCCGGCCCGAGGAGCGCGACGCCGGAATACGCCGGCCGCAGTAAGGCGTCGAAAGTGAAGCGCAACAAGAGCTCGTCCGCGGCGGACGCGTGTCTGTACCGGGCGGACACGCGGCGGCTGCTGGCCGAGCGCAAGTTCCACCTCAACCGCTCCAACCCCAGCCTGGGGGAGTACGCGGAGGAGCGCGGGCACAGGCTGCGGGCGGGCGAGCGCCGCAGCGGCTCGCACCCCAGCCTGGCCCCGCTCCGGCACCCCCCCGCGCCGGCCCCCTCCGCCCGCTCCTCCACCTGGTGCTGCGGCACCTTCGTCAAGCAGCTCACCAAGTCGCACCACTTCGACTGACAGTGACCCCCCGTGTGCTCGCTCGCGTGATCCCCAGAGACTCGGCTTTCCACTCACGTTGCTAACTTCGCCCTTCCCCGAGCCAAGCGTGCGCGCTTGACCGGTCGTGGTGCTCCGCTTTTCACTTCATCTCGTTTACTAACAGCATCTCACTCCATAGCTCATTGTGTATCGTTTCATGGGGTGTGATTGACGTGCATGTATCTTTCGAGTGCCATTATATGAAATTCCTATGTATGTTGTAGGTATGTTATCTATGTGAACATAGACTTTTATCGGACTGGTGCAGTTGTGTAGTGCATGTGCAGTATTATAGATCCTTGTAATTTATTTAGTGGAGAATATGGTGCATATGTATTTTTATGGATATTATATTATAAATGCTTATACATATGTATAAAAAATATATTACGTGTTAGCCTGTTGTATCAAATGTACTTGTATAATTCCGATATTTGAAGACTACACGAATGTATTTATGTGAATTCAGTAAATTTTATTATTCGATTGCATGTTTATTATTGAAACTAGATATGAATATATTATAATATATGTAGTATCGGTTTATATGTATGTATTATTTTATATGATTATTCCTATTGAAAATATATTTTACTCTAAAAATTACATGTTACAGTCGGCAAAAATTATTAAGTGAAAGTTTACCCTTTCTACCCAGACACTAAGGTCCGATTTTACCCGTGATTTTGAACGCGATCAAAATCCTATAAAACGAGCTTAAATGTTTAACGTACTTGCAATTATATATTATCAAAGTCAACTGAACTAAGTTCAAGCAAAAATAAGTTCAAATCCTTGATCTGCGAGGTTTCTGCGTTTAACAAGTTTGAACGCGTTTAAAGTCATGTCATGTTGTCAGATTCATTTTAATGATTATGTGATATTTGATATTATAAATTAAATTTTATTAATGTTGTTCCTATATATAATACAAACCGATTGAATTTAAGTTAAATATGGGTTTTTGTAAAATAGGTTTATAAATATTTTGTAAATTCTATTAGAAAATATTACCCATGAACCATGAAGGAATGATTTAAACTATTAAAGCGTGGATTCCAACTGTCTTAAATCGAATTTAGGACTGACATGTGAACTATTTACGTAGAACTGAGTTACACTGATCGCGTTTGGAGGTGTTATTGGTGAAATCGGTCCTAAAACTTTTAACAAAGCGATCAATATATATTAACCAACGAAACGTACGCAATTATACTTAGTTTTCGAAATGTGCAAAAAATGTATACAAAATATATGCATACTCTTTATTTGTAAAATTAAACGAATGCGTCTAGACAGGCGTCCCTCATCGACAATAAGCGACCGCTGAAATGGCTATAATCTCACCGATTCTTTTAGTGTGATTATACTGGCGTTTTGTGCTTTTCTTTTTTTAAATATTATAAATTCAATCATTACACATAATCAATGTTCTTTCGAGCCATTTTTCAGTCAATACCTTGATTATTTTACTTTTACGTAAGTTAGGAGCTGAGCGAAGAATACATTTTTAATGATGAGAAGAACAGAAATATTAAATTTTGAATTTTTCGTGAATTTTTCGTATCGTCATCATAACAAAGTACCGCGCATACTTAAAAATTGCTGCGAAAATGCAGGCGAAAGCAACCAGCCGGTAGTAATAGGGTTGACGGCGCTAATATAGACGAGCGAGTTAAGTGTTCTGTTTTAGATGCACGCTGTATAATCAGTACTCGTCGCGTCGCATATACATTCGTTTAATATTGAACAGCAATGGTGCATTTACACAATCGCGCGAATAGCGACGCTATTAGCGAGGCGGATAACGAACACGCATACACTCACAATTCGCCTTAAGATTCGCGTGTTATTTAGACCGGTTCGGACGTAATCAAAGGAAACACAAATGTGTCAGTGGTTCGCGTCCACACTCGTATACGAACGTTTCATCGGTTCTATCGCCGTGTCACGAGGCGGATAGGGAACACGAATGTGTAAATGCACCATCAGATAGCGCACCGCAACTACGAAACTCCGCCATTCAGGCTATTGACCCAAAGCTCACTTCTGACATTACTCGAAACAAAACCATTACAAACAGGTTAAGTAATGCTTTTTAATTGTAAATTTGAAAGTGTCTTTGCTTATTTGTTTGACTTTCTTTCACGTCGTAAAGGAACGATTCTATAATATGATGTTAATCTGGAGGTAGGAGTGATATAGACTACTTTTTACCGCGCTGCAACATCTCATTCCTATGGGATTTACTTTTTAAAACGGAAGCAAAATTGCGGACGATTACTATAATTATTTATTACCTTACCGAGATTCGAGATCTTTGATATTAGTATTTAATAAACATAATTCTAACTTACCTAGACACTATGTTGTAAATTATCATACTATTATTCCACAAAAATAACTATATTTCCTTAATATACAAAAGTAAACAAGTAAATAGAAGGTATAACAGATCTTCCCGTGCTGTTTTAATTTGTTTGTTGTTTTAGAGCTTTCACAGAAATAGGCCGGCTGTTCAAACTAAAATCCGTAGTTTAAAACACGTCGTGGCTCGTCGCACCTAAAATTCGCTTTTCTATTGTACCCATATTTAGCTTGTATTTTCAAGTGCCGATACAAAACAAAATTTGAAACGTTATATTTAACGCTGTGAGAATATTGCATTATATTATTAGTATCGTGAAATACTTTAAAGCCCCACACAAAGGAGTATTTTATACTTCAAATACACACACAAAGTTAATATGATACATTATGTAGAGACGGTTTTTCATCGCTCTCCCCATATATGTTTTAATGACGTCGTAACTGTATCATAAATCTATACAGGATAACAGCTGCGTCTCTAGCGTCTTTGTGTTCATATTGGGCTGGAAATAGTTATTTATTGATTCTAAATATGATTTGTTGTTGTGTGATGCAAATTTATATAAACATTCTTGTATTTATGGAATGGCGGCCGGTACGTTATTAATGATCGAACTTTTAACCGCATCACGGCTCGCTCTAATGGTGTATGTGAAAAGAAATATTTTAAATTGTAATTCAATTAATTGAATGAAACATTTCGCGTTCTGATCTATTTATAAAATTACATAATCTTAGACATAACTACTGCATCGATTTCAAAGATTCTTTCATCATTTGATAATTTTATGTTTCTAACGTTGATCAATGTGTACTTTCTACATTGCTGAGAATCATTCTTAACTTGCTTCGGTTAACTTTGTTCAAAATGTGGTTGAATCTAACAAAATATACTGTCTCAACTACGTACGCTATTTCAATCCAGAATTCATATTCACATGCAATATATTGTAGATGTATATTAAACGCTTACTAATTATTTTATCCGGGCTACATAAAGCATGCGTGTTATTGATGAAACCCGTTCCACGAAAAATGATTTACAGGAAAATGTTATTTGAAGTTTGCTCTCGTTGATATATATAAATGAATAGGTAGATACGAACATGGCTACATTAACCGGGGGCGCTACGCAGTTTTGTTCGTTTTTCGTTACCGCTTTCGCTCGTCCCGTTTTCATCGATTTTAATATCATGATATGTGTGTAATCTTTTAATGTTTATCCCTCGCCCAATAGCGTCATAAACATAACGTCTACACTCATTATTAGGCTTTTCTGTGCCATTTACCATTTTAAGTGTACTCTTATGTACATAATGCATTGAATAATTATCAAGATACGCGGTTCGACTAGAAAGTTACTGTTGTCTAGTCAATAAAGTGTCATTTTTAATATTCCTATTCATAAATGTATTCTAATTTGAAACAGTATTATTTGAAAGAAAATTGACGCAATTAATAACAAAGAATTAGAAAACTATTTAGCGTAGTTAGATTATTATTATTAGGTGTTGTGAACAATATGTTTTAAGTTTAACGTTTTATAACATTGTCTTTCATTATTGTATCCTAGCGAACTAAATATAACTTGTTTTTATGTGTAAATTTCCACCTTGATGTAAACCTAGTACATAATGTGATTTGTTATTTCGATGCAGAAAAATATAACGATACTGTGTGTTACATAATGTTATTCATATTTATTTTTATAACGATTTATTGTAGGTTACTCGTTTAAGTATCAATAAATTTTATGGAAATTTACAAATTTTTTATTCAAGCAATATTTATTTACTCTGTAATATTTTAAGCGTGCTCACAAAAAGGTTTTAACGTAACCGCCTTACATACAAAAAGGTGGGTAGTATACGACGTATTATGCTCCAATTACGCTGAATATGCGGCAGTTTATTTTCTTATGCAATTTTGTTTTCAGAATGCGACGACGAGTCCCCAGTGTCGATAGAAGCTTTAGTAAGATCGCCGTCATTGCCCATTCACTCCACATCCAATCACGGCTCCCCGAGTTTGTGGACCATTGTTATGAGATTACAGAACGAAATAAAAACTTTAAGATTGGATGTCAAAAACTTACAATTGCAATTGAATGAAGAGAAACATGAACGAAATCTTGCCATTGCTGCTATGCAGTCGAAAAACATATTTAAAGACGCTAAAGAGAGTAAATGTTGACTGAATTTTGTGACCATAAGAACTATGAAATAAACGTATTATTATGTATCTCTTTGTTTTATTTGAATTGAGTGCAGAATCCATTATCAACTGGTAACACTGTAATCGATACGTTAGTTTCTTTATTGACATATGATCAATTCAAAATGGAATCAACATTCAGTATATTGAATTGAATGCAAAGCTGCTATTTACATCTTAGGACAATTTATAAAGTGAGGTAGAAGCGGGCAATATATAACTGAAACTATTCTAAACCACGGTAGGTTCTGGCGGCTGGCTCGATTCAGTGGCTGCTCATTGAGGCGAATAGCCGCTGCACTATAATACATACGTGTACGGCAAAGGGTAACAGTGCAATGTGGGCGAGATAAAAATGCCTGCGATTTCCTTTGGTTCACTGCCTTCCATCAACCATGCTATTTGTACAATGTATCAGCTTTAAAAGGAAAAATAACATTCAACATTTCGTTTAATACCTTATCGGAAGCGTAAGCCTTCGGAGGTATATTTTTGAATAATAAATCAAGAGCACCATTATGTTTGTGAGGATTTATATAGAAATGAGACGCCGGCTGGCTTTTAGTAATAACTTCTATAGAGTTGACTTTTAACCATTTACCATAATATTATAATTTAATACTGCCTCAGTTACGAAAAATAAAAATATTTAATTTCTTATTATTATTTTATATACGCAACATATTATGCCTATGCGATGTGTGCAACTGTCGCTGTTCAGTAAGTGCAAATGCAATTATTTGTTGCCATTATTTATTCACCTTACATTTAATGACAGTTTTGGGATTGAATTGTTTAATATATATAGGAATCAATAGATAAGAACCCCTGTGATACCCACGTTCATTCTCCTAATGTTAGTAACCTATTGTTTTAACTATGCTAGTAGAGCGGCAATGATCTCCTGAAACGATTGTAATCTATCCTCAGTCAAAACGATATTTTCTATTCGAAGCATTATTTTATCAGTATATTAAAACAATACGTCGTATTATAACCACTTAGAAAAATTATGCGAGGGTTGTTATGCGTAGGCAGTTATGAAATTACACAAACTGGACTGAGGTCCTTGATCTCGCCTTGATCAAGGAATTCAATTACTCGCTTTCATCAATGTTATGCTCGGTGCAGATAAATTTTACACAGGGATTCGTTCTTTTCATCACGATGGAAATTTTGAAGCGATATAGACGGCCGATACCGCGGCGAGATTCGAACGACCGCATTTTGGTATGTAGTTTAAATTCATTTTCAATTTACGGACGACGCGGGTGGCGGCCAGTTTCCCGTCGAACTATTTCTGGCGTCTGGGTAAAAATTGCCTCGAATATATTTCGCCTTTTAAAACTTTTATAAATGTAGCAGAAACCAACGAAGTGAGATTAATATTTTTAAAACTTTAATAACTTAGAGCTTACGTTATAGTATTACTACTTACCACGAAGTCATCGCGTTTAATTTAAATTACGATAATAACATACTCATAATATAATACAAATACTTAGTATTGGATCGATGTGTAATAAACCTATCCTGATTATATTTCTTAAGACTTTAGTTTTTGGGATATCATGAGAATTTATTTATGTACATTGCACATTGCTTATGCTATTTCACGAGATATTATGTATGACAGTTATAATTTTGATATAAAATAAAAAATAGAACGAATATTGTATGAAAATGTTTTATCGCGTCCAATAGTTGTTCCATACATTCTTGATAATTGTTCACGTATATTTGCGTGATATTTATTTTTTCCGCCCTTATTATATGGGTCAAAACTTTTTTAATATCTTCTTTTTTTCTAGAGGGAACAATAGCTGAGACGTGCCATATTCGTAAAAATTTAATGCAAAAACTACATACATTTTATAAAATTGGTGTTACATTTTTAAATATCAAAGTGTTTAAATGTCTATTGAATGTGAAAAGTGTTAAACTAAACAAATTCCACATAAGTAGTGAGATTTTCTTCAAAAACAGTATAACAGAGTGCGATGAATGAAACAACATCCGTAAACGTCTACCGTCTTCACATGTCACAAGATTTCCAACGCTGTGTTTCATTCTCATTGCTGCGTTTGCAACTGCATTTATTTGTTTTTCTTATAAAATTAAATTTTACCATTTTAAAAAGTTGACTGGTTTTTTTTGGTACCTTAGAATTTTAAATCGATTTAGGTGGTTAATTAATTTATTCACTAAAGCAGGTGCCATTACCCATGTAAATTTGGACTAATTTGGCAGTTTGACGTTGTTGTTTACTTATTACGATGTTTTTTGAATAATTAAAATGCCTTAAATGTATCCAATTTCAATTATGTAAGTAGGAATCAGGACAATCAGGACTGTTTTCAATAAAAAAAACACTTTATTTTAATGTATTAAACATTTAATGACTTTAAATACATAATATGAAATTTATACCATCATGCATACTATTGTTTTACGGAACCATGAACAAGTATCTCAACGTACTTCATGCAACACTTAATGTATATTTATGACTACAGGAGATCATTTAGTTAGAGCTTTGGTTTTTCCGTACGTCGTCTTGGTATTTATGCTGGAAGCGCCAGCGATCGCGCCAGCAGTGTACTTGATTACGTATTCTGGAAACATCTGCAGCGTAGGTCCTACAGCAGCCGCCTACGTACCGAACTCCTAGATCCAGCCATTCTTGTATATACACCTCCACTGGCTCACATTTATCTCTGTCAATCCAACTGAAATATAAAAGCATAATACTGATGTTTTTAACTTTATACAACTACATTAATGTCCTGAGTCTGTGGTACCTAATGATAATTATTAAACTGGTAGAGATATTTATCATCTTAAACAAATAAACCTTTACCGACAATTAGTGATGTACCTAATATTTTATCTACTCAGACGAAAATGACACTTTCTCATTTTCGAATATAAATCGCGATCGTTATGAGAGAAGTTGTGGAATATTTATAATTTACTTTACCCTATTTTAGGATTGTAGGTTTCACCAGAATTCGGATAAACGATTAATGGAATAGGATCATGTGTCCGATCGTCGTTAATTCCCTTTAATAAATTAGAAACCAATGAAGGAGCACAACAGTTTACGCCGACCGCTACGAGTTGTTCTGGATTCAGATTCCAACATTTCTTTGCGACTTTCTGAAAACTCTCGCCGTGGGCGATGCTTTGATTATCCTGAAATTGAAAACAATTCATTTTAACATTCGCGGTTGGCAAGATACTTATTTAAAGAAATAATCTTATTGACTTCTGACATAACATTATGTTAGTCATCGATAATACAGGTCATAGTGTCAAGATATGTCGGTACGTATTTTATCAGAACACTATTTAGTTACAATATCGTTATTCAAACGAATCAGAGTTCAATTTCTTTTTTATTTATTTGTTTTAAAACTCATTATTGAAACGAAACGATTGATATAAAAGTTAATGATGTACTTCACAGTTTATTATGTCGGAAATAAACTCTGTAATAGTTATTTAAATACCTCCGTCGGGACAAGTTTTACGATCTAAGAAGACTTCAATTTGTGACGTTCTGCGAAGGTTTTTACATAATATTATTTACATAGATAATATATTGGCTATACTTTTGAGTTTTTAGAAATAGATACTTATATTAAACTCGTAGGGTAATTAATAACGCTAGAAGTGTGTATGATATGCTTGCTGACATTACGCGTGCTATTATTACATTATATGTTGATACACATTCCATTGTGAAAATTTGAACACACCTTACAGCTAAATGCAAGCCACGCTTTAATGCCAGGAAATTCACGCAACAGGTCGCAGAGCATTTCAGCCTCTTCTTGACACGGAATTGTTTCAAGCGCCAATAAATCCACTCCACCTTCAACGAGAGCCTGGATGCGCGGCCTGTGCCATTCACGCATAGTCTAGAAAATAAACAGATATATTCACAACCTTGATCATAAATGTTAATGAACCCCAAATATTGTTTGCATGAACCAACGCTTCACAAAGCGAATGATTATACATAGCTATTGTGTTTTACGTAACAAAAGATGTAGGTATTCAAGTATCGCTTTTTTAATGTAGATGCATCAAATTATACATCATACCTTAACTAACCATTTTAATCTCTCGACTATAACATAATATATATATACTAACAAACTAAATGGGGACGTAAATACATTCAGAAACAGAAAAAAAAAATATTGTGAAAAAGCCACATGAATATAGCCTCGCCTCTAGGCTGTATATACTCCAATATACATTTATGCTTATTTGATTTTTGAAGTACATTTTTACGTCCATTTGACCTGAATTTAATGAATTCGTATTGTGAGGTGTACGCTCGATCGATTATATTTGGTCCCTTCCGTTCGGACGCATGAATTTTTTCAACTTTTTACGCAAAATATTGTATAATATATTATGGTGTTGGATGGAAATGCCATTGTCATAAAAATCAGCTTTATTATACATATTTATATTCTATAGCCATTACTAGTCATTCTTGTTATTTTAATCCGTGAATGCTCGATACATATCAATTACAACTTATTTTATGTAGTTAATGAGTCGGATTAAAATTTTTATACATTAGGTACTTATGTCAACTTTGTATTTTTCAATTTTATAATAAATGTATACTACTTGTATATGTATACTACTTATTTACTAAATATATAAAGGATTGCTAGCTAATTCTGAGCAAGCATTTTGCCGCTTCACGTTTGCTCCTGATATTCCATTTGTTCTTGTCTCCATTAATTAACTGTCCACCCCAGTCAAACACCGTTGGTCCCGAAAAAAGACGAGAAATGGAAAGAGAGTTTTTCATATTGCCGATGTAAATTTTAATTTGCCGGCAACTTTACGACCCTCTTTACGATTTAGCCAACGCTTTCAACTTTTACTTCGCCGTTAGTATTCATGGTGCGCCGAGTCCGTTCAAATAATATAAATTACAACAAACCTTGCGTTATATTGACTGGTATCAAGTATTGACCAGCATACTGTGCTAATGTTCAATTGTGATATGATTGTTAATGCCCTTGTTTACTCGGATCGACATTCAAAAACATTAATTTTACGATATATCTACATTAATGAGACAAGTTAGCAAATGTTATGAAAAGACAATGGTGATAATAATTTATAGAGAGATATTGAGCATAGCTTTGTATATTATACGCATAGATACGCATACGAGAATAAAGGCAGAAGTTATAATTTAAGCTATTTTCTATTAACTTGTCCTGTATCAATCTCAAATTTAACCTTTATTCCAATTACTCTATAATACTCCAGTTGAAATTGAAAATCTAAATGGTGGGTTATAACTCATGTAATAACCATGTTATAACTTATTTTGTTTTTAATCATATATATTTCTCAGCTCTCATTCGATTGTATAGCTAAAATTAGTCCTCAAGAACGAGTTATCTCGACATATTTAACGTATTTATTATTTTCATAAATCACAAATCATTTTAACCCTTGGTCTGTTAAAGCTTTAAAATAGGTAAAACTGAAGACTACTTTTTGTTTTGTTTATCTGAAAAGGTAGTGTACCTACTGTATCTAATTATTCGTTGAATTATCAATAGAAAAATTTGTAAATTATCTATTTGGATATTATTTTAAATCGTAGAGTTACCTGGGGCTTGTAATTACATATTTTTGATAGATTATTATTATCGCATACCAAAACTTACAAATAAGAATCAAGATAATATTTACAATAACACGAGAAGTATAAAAGTAATAAGTATGAATCTCTTTACTTGAGCTGATTTAATGTATATATGCTGTATATATTATGTGTTATATATACTGTGATACATTCACATGCCTACGCTAATCCTATAAACGATTAGATAGTTCTAGTTCATTCAATAATTAAACTCACGTTTGGCAATAACTATTTCTACGCAGACATGGATCGCCGTATAGATTCGGCCAATAAAATTTACATTATCTGTGCCTTCTCATGTTATAGCAATTACTGACACCAAAACCATCAATGAATGAATATAATTTGTATAATATGGATTTACCCCCTTTTTTTGTTAATAATGTCTACTAATGTAATTCATTACTAGCATTTAAGTATGTATGTATTGTAGCTACGATGTATTTTTAAAATAACGCAAGTAACGCAAGTAAATTACAACGTGAATCTTTTATGATCTAAAATGTTTAAAATTCCGCGTACATTTAATTTATCTTTTTAACAGACTTCATCGAGGTTACCGCCACAAGGTAAAGGTTCAAATGTTCTTTGGGGAAAACAGACGTTGCCTTAAAAAGGTCTTGTTTCCTTCATAAATTTTCAGATACTGTTTTTTTAACTGTATCTCTGATTTATTTATAGAAATATGAAACACGAAGCCTTTTGTTATAAATATATATCTATTGTTGTTTTATTAATTTTTTCCGTCTAAACCATGGTATGGCAATTTGGAGGAATACCGAATAAGCTTATTTAAAGAAATCTGCGGTATGGTACGTTTCCCACGTTTAAAGAAAATGAGATTGTAGGATAGAATGAGCTAAGGAAAGAATTCAGCTTGACACGCTTGCCGATAAAACAAAATCGAAACTACACTTCTTTAGGCTGACCAGTGCAGATAATAAAATAGGTATATGCTAACATAGTAACTATTATCAATGATTGATGGTACAGGAATTGTACAAAAATAATTTTTAAGTCCTCTAAACGGATAAAACTAGAAAAGTAAGACGAAATTTATATTTAAAAACGTGAAAATTATTATTGGTTTCTGAAAATAAATGTTATAAACAAATACTTATAAAATATTCGAAACACAGGAAGTACAATCGTATTTAAATATAATTTCAAAACTGTATGCACATACGAGATTGAAAAGAGCACATCCAAGATTTTTACAAACGACAATGTAGGTACTTTTTAAGTAATTCTAGGTCGATCGATCGCAGTGGCTAAAAGCATAAGGCACATTTGAAATAGAAATAGGCAAAGACCTGATTAGCATTGAGGTTATTTGGATGATGGTTTTATTCGCTGCTGCAGGTCTATTTTGGCGATGATTTATTCTACAGAACATATCTCTTACTTATTTATAAATGATTACATTAGATTTGACCTATTTATCTGACTTATGACCATTTCCAATTATTTTGGATTTAAAAAAAGCCATGTAGGAAAATATCACCTGGAAAAGAATATATTCGAAAAAATTGGTACTTATTTACCTATATTTTAAAAAGAGCGTCGGATCTAGCCAAAACGTATCATACTAATCTTGAACGTATAGTTGTACAGCGCTTAATAACTAATAGATCACACGTATGCATCTGCTTCAGAATAATTATAGCTATATTATAATGATAACAATAAGTCATTACCTGTACGGGTGTCGTGTCCGCATAACTGCCGTCGTACTCGGATCCATCATGAAGATGAGCACCATACGGTCCTACGGATCCCACCACTAGCGGGGCGTGATCTAAAGAAACAACATATAGTGATAACTCATAATTACACACACGTTATAACTTGCAGTTACTTAGAAACCACAACTATGGTATGACAATATCATAACAAATACTTTGAACCCGCGCAAAGTGTAATTAATGCGTGCTAGCACCCGTCCCTTGTGGGACTACGAACCCAAGCTTTGTTCGTAAAATGTAAACATTCTTGAAATTTTCATGAGAAGATTTATTAATACTTTTTTCGCTCTGCATAAATATATAATTCATGTTGGGCGGTTCTTACATTTTCATTGTTTCGTAAAAGTGTAATTTTATTCTAATTTATAATAAAGCACATAAATTACCAGATTGTATGTAATCTTCATATTCTTCTAGGTATAAATCTCTTGCTTTTTTTGCTAATTGTACAGCACGCTTGATTAATTCATATCCCAGCTCAGGCGTGACTCCCAGATGTTCCACAAAGCCGTCGACTGAAGCCTGATATGTATTTGTGATAATCAAATGAGCCCCAGCTGCAATTACAATAATATGCTAAAATCAATTAGGATTGCATTTAGCTATAAATTATGGGAGTGATTAAGCCTCTCAGTAATGGTTAATATGATGCTCAACAATAGTATTCAAATTTATTATTCGCAAATATATGCAGTATAATATGCGTCATAAATTGTAGTGTTTGTAGAGTTCGACACATTTACTTGGAGGGTTAATATTAAGAAACTAGCATCATAAATATTGTTTGTATTTCGGTTCTACGTCGCTTCGGTACTATTATTAACGAAGTACAGGGTGTGGCTAAGAGACTGTAAACAATTAATGTTATTAAAACTTAGTAATGCAATACGATCCCGAGAGCTCAGTAAGAAACTTACTCAACATAAGCACTACTCAACATAAGAAACTTACTCAACATAATTGTTAGGTTGAAGAAATTAATTATGTAATAAATAGACGCTGCTCGAATGGAAACGTATTAAAGAGACAAGGTGATTAATGGCAATAGCGTTTTGTATCCGGTGCAAAGTGGTAACCAAGCTTTACTCCTAGATACGTATTATAATATTTATATTGAACCGCCTTCATTTTGTAAGTTTGTTTTTAATTTATTCTATTATTATTCGCATAAATGAAGTGAAAGGCTTAAATAATCACATGTTTGTACATTTCTCAAAAGAAAACTTTGGGTTTACACAGATCATGATAAGTAAAGTTTCCAAAACAATTTTTCAATGTTGCCTATTCTACATAACAGGAGGGCGGTAAAGCAAGGCAGTAGGTTTTTTGCCTCCTGGGAGTTATTTGCTTGTAGTCACTTTTCAGTTTTTCCTTATGAAAAGAAACGGTCCGTTTTGTGGTAAAGAAAGGCGCTTTCAGAGGACGATGACATGAGACGAGGTCGTACTTGCGCCGACAGATGCAAGGAAATGACATGCTAAAAGCGACCTAACGTGTAATATGTCAAACACGCGTGTATACGATGTATTACAATATCGCAATATAGCCCTTTATTCTCCAAATTATCTGTGCCATACATTTGATTGTGTCTAGAAATTAATTCGCCGTGAATCTTTGTTACGAAGAGCGACGCAATTACTTCGCACCTACCTTCTTCGGAGAACTTATTGAATTTAGGAAGGTATCTATATGTATAGACGTCTAATGCCTACGTGAGCTTCGAGATATTAAACCCAGCTAGTAACTTTATGTTTTAAACTGGAATTGGGAAAATAATTAAACGAGCCGTAGATAAAATGTTGTTGATTCAGAGTGATTTAATGAAAAATATGAAACTGAGGTATTAAAAATATAACCCCGTTTCGGAAATCTGTTTGTAAGGAACATTCTAGTATGCATAGCTACAATGATGAACGCAGAGGCGTAATGATATGACTTCGATTATTTTAATAACAATTTCCACAGTTAAGATGCCGGTGTGCTGATTGTCTTCAGAAAATACGGGACGTTATTATTTAAAACACTTTAAAAGCTAATTATTATTTATTTAAAACTTCAACCTCTGTTCTAGATTTTACTGCCAAGAATTTAATTAAATTCTCCATATTTTGCTGTTTTTATTTTCACTGATGTTATCAAAGTTATGTTACCAACATAAAACTATTTATGTTTGGTGTTACAAAAATGTAGCATCTTGGTTTGTAACATCGACAAACTTTATTTATTAATTAAATTCAACTCCGCTCTCAAACAAAATAAAAAGCGACATTCTGGAGAGGAAAATGTTAGTTTGTTTCTGTTTTTTAGAGTTTCCTGATACTTCTAACTATATTTCATGGAAACATCATAGGTTAAAAGGCTTCCAAATAGGTATGTGTAAATAAAGCAGCGTAGATTCACTAGAAAGTGATTCGCATATATTTTTTATTCTTAGTATTCAGAGCAGAGATTCATTCGTTAAATGTAAAGTATTTATTTGAGTAAGTTATAGTTTATACTTATTTATTTTATTATTTATACTATTTTGTCCTTTTAAAGCGTCTTTATAAACATAGAGTACAAACATATTTAAAAAAATAATACAAAAGATTACCTAGACAAAAATGTTTGTGACTAAGCCATCATTCGCTTCAAACTAGCCTTTTAAAATGATTTGATATGTAGTTATTTATAGTAAAGTGATGAATGATATAAGGTATTTTCACGTACCTCGTAGAAAATCAAGATGTGCATTTACAACTTCGTCAGGGTGTGTGTGCAGGAATCGGGCGCTCCACAGGGGGTCGCCATCTATTACATGGCCCACGTGACATGATAACTGTGTAGAAAAGCCACCATCTAGCACTACAATACGTGGAGGCTCCGAACCCTCCTCATTAATTGGTGTCATATTTGCCGACCTCTGTATCTGTAAGGAAATATAACTAATCAGTTTATAAAGCGAAACTAAAACCCAAATAGAACGCAATCTTATACCACAATATACGTATGTTAAGCCGTTCGCATGAAGGCTTTTCCCTGGAAAAGATTTTTTTAAACTCCCAAAGGAGATATTTACCCCCTCAAGCGTTCATGCGTATAAAAGTAGTAGGTATGATAAAATTTTCAAGTTGTTTTATCTCCATATTATTTTCTTGTGTTTGTTTATCTCCATATTGTTTCATGTGGCTATACCGTTTGTTTTGTTCATGTTTCCGTAATATTAACATTTGAATTGATTAGTATTTGTTAATTAATTCAACTCTGTGTATATACTTATTACGGTATTACATTATTTTAAATATACATTTTGTAGTTATGTAGCGAACTTTTAAATCTTACCAAAATTTGCGTCGAACTAATTAAATATAGCGTACCTACATGTAAGTATGTGAAAGTACCCAAAATTTATGGTTTTTAATTTTAATAATTTACGTCGCCACTTGCATGTTGAACTGACGAACAAGCTGCTTAAACTTACTTTAGTACTTATTAAGAGTCTCACGAGAGTCGTAGAATTTTTCATCATTTTCACAAGTACGACGACGAGCAAAAGAATCGCAATTACACGTGTAGCGCAAAATAAATTACACGTTAAAATATCTTTCTTATTTCGTAGAAAAAATTGTTCTTCTGTTTGTTGAATGTCGGTGCTAAAACGTTAATAGTGCAATGCTGGTCGGGTTCACTATGAGGAGAATGTATTTACGTTTTATTTTAATTTATTTTTACACTATACACAGTACTTACTATCTAAACATACACACACTACGAGAATAGGATGTTTAAGTCGTTATTTGATTGAGTTCCAACTCACTCTCAGAAACTTTGTTTTTTTTTTAATTAATTGCAGTGGAAATAATAGAAAAACATTGATATAAATTTAACAAAAATTATCTAAATTACTCAAGACTAATCTCAATATCGACACGGAATTTTCGTATTTAATTATCATTACATTATAATAGTACTTCGAAAATTGGGGCCCTTCAAATGGATGTTTAATTATTGCTATTGAAATCTGTCAAATGGGGTCACGTCCGCTGACGTTTTGCTTCTAAAGTGAGCGAAATATTGATACGTAAACAGCTGGAAGGACCTAAGCTATAAATCACAAATTTTTAATTACGAAGCTTTTTTATTGGTAGGTATACATAAACAACGTATGAAATATCGCGAAAGCTCAAAATGTAAATGGACTGGCATTAAATATTGAAAAAAATGCGAATTGATCAAAAACTAATTTATGTATTATGAATGGCTTAACAATATATGCTCTCAAAATATAATAGCGGTGTTCGCTTGAATGTTTATTAAATGTATCATGTAGGTACAAAGCTAATTGGTATTTGTGATACTTTCCTAATTTAAGTGAAATTCTTAATACTTTAGAAATAAAATTATTTCACTGGTTTTGAATGTAAAGCTAATAGTGTTCTTTCGACCGATACATTTTAACGCTGTTAGTTGTTTTTATGAGTCTTGTATATTGTTGTGTTTCGTGTCATGTATACATTTCAATGTATGTATTTCAAACAACTCTTTCTTTGTAGTTTTCCTTGACTAAAGTTCTCAAGATTTTTCAATTATTTTTTATTAAAACATGCGTCAAGATTGAGATGAAGAAAAATTTGAATTGTATTTTAAGAAATGCTTGCACAAAAGTAATGACAGGTCGAAGTAGGTACAGATTTAAGGTCATTGGCGACGCGTGCGACCGTCACACGTGTATGTCCTTAAACCTGCGCACTAAATATGATAAATCAAACCATTATTATATTTATCATATTGCCATACATACCTATAATATGATCGTATTTATCAACTGTTACACAAATTTCAATGAATTAAGTATAATAATGAAAACTTGAACAATTTACTTATCTATATTATTATATACTATAGCGTATTTAGTTTTTAGTCGTATATAAATGGTACCTACATCATTAGATATAAAAAGTACAATTGAATTTCACTTTTCATGTTATGATTAATACATCTTTAAGTAATTTTTATTAAGTTCCACGACCAGATGTATATTTAACCTTTCAATTAAATCAATTTTAAAAGTATTAATTCATCAATTTTAAAAGCTCATAAAAGCCGAAATAGATATGCATATTATAAAACTGTAATAGTAAAGAATGTCTATTCTTCACATTTCGAAACAAATGAGAACAACTTTTCACAGATATTTTACGACCTTACCCGCCACCGTCTGTACCTACATTATAATTAATAACTACGGCCTTTGTCATGCGAAGCGCACCCTCCATCTTCCGTTCCGTTTCTGAACCCTAATGATACTGATCGCATTATTCTGAGCGAAGAAACGCGAATTCATTTCATGTGACTAATTAACGAATGTAACAGCTCCAAACAACCTTTGACAGCTGGATCAAAACAGCTCCATTGCATTTTGTTCATATGATAAAGAAACCTTACATAAGTAAATATGTTTTTTGTTACACTTAAAAAAATTTTCAACGGATCTGTTAACTGTTAAAATATGCAATCGAGCTCATGGTAAGCGATCGCCACCACGTCACCTTAGTCACAGTAAACACCAAAAATAAAAAAAATCCTTTAGGGTACTTACTGTTGTTAACATAACAAACACATAACATTGTACTAAGAACTTTATATAATGTAATACCTACCTTATAACCTGTGAATCACAATAAATCATTTTGAATTTGAATTTGAACAAATATAAAAATGAATTGATGTTGAAATATAATTTCTTTTCATAATATGTGTAAGTAGAGCATAAATTGTGATTTTGTTGTATTTTATTCCTTATAATGCATTTATTAGATAAGAAATAAAAAAAAATCCTTATTTCCTGCTTGGTAATGTAAAGTTTAAAAAATCAACGAGGTAAGTTTTATTAACATAACGTTTGTTTTCCATTACGTAGGTGTACTTTTTCCGTAGATAGTACCAAACTATAATATTACAATAATTAATATTGAATAAAACAGCAAACATGGTTCTGCGAGTTCATTGTCATCACTATCTTGCTTATATTGGTAATTATAGTACAGTAAGAGCATGTATGTGAATGATCTGGAAAGTGATGAAACAAATGATTATATTGCTCAGTCATGTTTCTTCAGTTATCAATATACCAATAATCAATTTATGAAACAATATCAATGCTACCTTACTAATATTATAAATGTGAAAGTGTGTTTGTTTGCCTTTATTTCACGTCGCATCCGAGCGATTTTTTGATATGATTTATGTGTCTGGTAATAGATAGGATGCTAGAAAGTAACATAGGCTACTTTTTACGCTAGTGAAACATAACATTCCTAATTCAACATCTAACAGGAATTGCTTTTGACTATGATAATTTATAGAGAAACAGTGAAGTCGAGCCCGAATGTGTTCCATAAATTGTTTACAAATTAAATATTTTCGTCATGAAATTCTAAAAATAGGAGTGACAAAAATGTTAACGACGCTGTAATTGAACATAAATCAAAGCGGCGAAAAACTTGGAAGTTTAATATTGAAATGGTGGAGACTTTTAAGCAGAAGAAATATTGTTTCGTTGACAACAATATTTTAAGGGCTCAGTAACCACCTGAGTCTAAGAAGCACAAACTTTTGTAATATGTAGATACCTTTGACATCAATGTTATTTTACCTATACTAACTAGCCTACGCTTGGCCATATCATCACCTCTTCCGCATAGTAGGTTATTTTACAATTAAAAGCTATGTAGTTTTCAAGACATTGAATTGATATGATAAACTAAATTGTCTCACTTTAACATACAGCTGTTTAATAAAAGCGTGTTGAAAATAAAATGTTACAATTATTATAGACGTTCCCTTTAATAAGTTTTATATTTATTATTCATTTGAAGGTTAGTAAATGAGACTAAACGTTAATAAGAAGTTAACACCAAGTAATAACATAATAAAATGGTATAAATAAATTGGGAACGGAATGGTATAAATGCTAAGAGTTTTGCGTTTGCATAATTAAACAAAACACATAAATATTAAAAATAAACAAGTATGTTAACATATGTGAGTCTAATATTTATGTATTGCGTGCCTACTGAAAAAGCTGAAACGTAAGCATTTTTATTGTCACTAATTGACAATGACACTGTGATATTGGAGTCGCGCCAGAAATACGAGGTTATAGGTTCAAATACACAGCCGAAAAAGTTCCGAACTTTTTAGTTAAAACAGCGTAATAGCGATATGCTTGTAAATGTCCAAAATAGTTACGACTGTCTATAAATTTTTATCCGTAAAATATAGAGAGCACCAATAATATTTAATTCTTAAGGATCAGCTCATATTCATATTTAAAAATGTATGAGAAAAAGGACAGTCTCAGTGCATATACGTTGGTATTTATTCTTTGTTTTAGTAGGATTTGATACTTTTGGAAGTAACATATACAATAATATAATACTAGTATAGTAATCAGACAATTTATATTCATTAAATGTTCTTTTTAATAACAGGCAGCGTGGTATATTTTAAAGATACCAAAACAGATCTATAAATTATCCAAATATTTTTTTACGTCTGTCTAACTGTGTGTGCGTCAATTACGTAAAACCACTCCTCAGATTTTTATAAAATTTATATGGTGATAGACCAATATTAAGTTTAACTCTTTAAAAATTAAATTTAGGGGTAGCATTTTTTTGTTTGTCAATTACCTGAATTAAGTGTGCTAGGATAGAGAATGAAAAAAATAGGTGACAAGATAGACGCATCCAAAGTTTAAAAAGAAATTCAAAATATCTTTTCTTCAAATATTTACCAAATGTTTTGTAGTTTCAAGCAAGAAACAGCTCATATTAATAAAAAAAGCGTGATAAATACTGTATACCAACATGATAACACAAATAAATAACTCCAATAATATGATCATGTATAAAGAATAGGATTAGGCCATAGCTGAAAAAAACCGTATTTTTATGCATTTTAATATAAAAGAGCAATAGGTAATGCAAAGTCACAAATCGGATACCGACACTCCCCGCGGGTTCAAAATAAGTAGTAGTTTAACCGTTTATTAGTATATTATTTACGTTTGTTTGAATACAAATACAAATCATTATTATTTTTTTTGCACGCATATTAATTCGTTAAGTTCTCCAAAACAAATCATTAAAAATAGTCTTATTTGTACTCGCATGCATATTTTCCATCATCAAAGTCAATAAATACATTGTTACATGTATAGGCGGTGAAGGTCATCAATCTCATCGATACATACTAGTTTAATTAAAATTAAAAATACACGGAAACAATGAATAAATTACTTACATTTTTGGATAGGAGACAGTTGTAATTATTAATAAAATCAAATTATGTTTCATAAAAGTCTAGTATCATGATAATATGCAACAGGCAAAAAAACACGCGTATCGCACGTTGTCAGTATAACAACACTACACTAACACTGAGATTAAACGTCCACTCTCGGATAAAATAATTGTTATCGTTGTTTTCACATTCCCCTGTTTACAGTATCATTACTTAATCATTTATTTGTCTATAATTTGTGAATCCAACTCGCTTACACAATACAAGTCGACAGTATGTAGCGCGGTGATGTGAAACACGTGGGGCATATTAATGAATTTATTGACATACTTTAAAATATTTCCAGCAGTGATAATATTTTAAACCTGTTATGCAATACTAAACTAGAAATCAAGCTATGGTAGATACACAAATATAAATGAAAACAAAGATGGCTGGTGTCTAAAATTAAATATATAATGTAACAACGTTAACTTTAGACTAATATCTAACGTTTCTAACGTTTCACATTGACGTTATAAGTAATGAACGAGAAGTGTATTATAGTTTTATACTTTTAGTTCAACCAAGCGAGATATAGCTATGGGTAATAATAGATTTATCAGCTTGGAGCAATGTACTCGGGAACATTCACAAAATGCTACTCAGTGTAACAACAGTAATAATGTACACAAGATAACAACTTCAACCGTACTAGGTATTACAGTAAAAATAATAATAAGATCTTATTACTAGTATGCAAATGTTATGTCCATTATTCGTTTTTAAAATTGATGCATATTGAAATTTAACATGATTTTTACGGATTATTATTGTTATATCACTCTGCGCTAATAATTTTTTATTTTCTACGCAATAAACATTATATAGTTCGGTGCCAAAGCATTGAAATAAAACAACAGATGCACAAGTAAACGAGTACACAATGGAATTTTCCTTCAGTAGGGAGGGAACTGAGATGTTAAATTAACTTCAAAGGTTAATTTTTTCTTGACATCACTGTTGCTCTGATTTTCAAATATAAACGTCATAATCTATAAAATTTTTCTATGATTTATTAATAAATACTTAAGTACCGTTACATCTACCAAGCTGAATCAATATAAATAAATGCCAGTGAGAGTTCAACCTCTCAGCTCTGGGAGAGAAAAGAGATTTTATATAAATAGAAGTCTAAATATAAATTGAATAAACAGGTGCAAATACCTTCCAGTCAATACCATGGTAATAATAATTGCATTCAAATAGTATATAATTATTTAAAAAAAATTAAGTATTTTGTATTAATCACATTAAAAAAGCTAATTCATGTGAATGACACACACACATAAAAAAAATCGAAATACTAGAATGTTAGAGATAATATTAAACAAATTTCTCAATTTAAGTCACTATCGGTCATTCACTTATATTCGGAAACGCAATGTACGATTCACAAACCTCGTTTTAAATAGTAGAGTTGTAATAATAACGGCTTGGCACGTTCTCAACAATTACATATTTTGAGCATCCCATCACCCCGATACGTTCTATTATTGCGGTTAATCCATTTCGCGACAATTTTGAATTATAATGATTTTATAATTTTCCAAATTAATTTTTAATTAAATCAAGAAATCTTGCAATTTCCAAAATGTTAAATCCCAATTTACTTATATGTTTTTTCTTCTTATTTAAATTACGAATTGTTATGTTTTATTGTTGTTATTTTTTAATGTTTATTTTAACTGTATTTATTTAACTAACATAGTTTTTGAGTCACGTTACTAACCTAAACCAGAGTAAACATTATTTTACTATTCCTTATTTTGTCTGTTTTTTTTCATGACTCAAATTTTCTCGTTACGACGATATTTACAGACGTCTTTTAGGTGTTGTATTAGTTTTTAAAACTTTAAGGAGTAATAAAATGTTCTAGATAGGTTCCCGGAAACATTCATTATCATTAACAAAACGCTACACATAATAAATAGGCTAATGAGCATAAGTTAATCAATACAAGTTACTTTTTAATGTCAATACCACTGACAAACAATATAGACATAAGTTAACAATCAAGACAATAGTTAATTCTCTAAGATAAACTATATTATCATAGTCTATATTCACAGCGAAAAATAATTATTTAATATTTAAACATGATAATCGTAATGACACTTTTAAATATTTATTATGTATTAGATCAGAGAGCCTACGATAGCGTTAATGTATGTTAAGAACCTCGAGACAGTTCTTTAACATAATTATTATTATACATTATGTAAAATTGACCTGAGTTTTTAAAGAACAAAGTCTCAGTTTCTAGCTAGCTCTTCTCTTTGGATGTTACTTTCCGAACCGATGGTAATTGGTAAATAGCAATCTACATTAAATACGATCTATATAAAATAGTGCTTCTAGAAGAATTCTAACTGAATATAATATGTTATATTGAGTTTGAGTTTATCACATCCAACAAAGATTGTGGAATATGTAGATAGTTTGTATCTTAGTTATATTTCCAGGACAGAAATCACAATTGCTGTCTCATGCAAGTCAATTACGTCTATCTGCCGCCTGGTTAGCTATCTCACAGAACTTACAGTACAACACTAATTAAGGCTGGAAACTATTTAACATGGTTATGACAATTCATAGGTAAAATTGAGCTGAACTCAGCTCCATATGATATACGAATTAATAACTATAATAATTCCATATCTCATTGTTCAATTACAAAGAGATAGTTCACCAAACAAAAGCAATCAGTTAGTTTATCTATCGAATTAAATAATGTTCAGATAAGATTTGTAATGACGGCACGGGTTGTATGAACTAACTGATAAACTATGTGATCATTGATTTAATAAATGTATAGAATATTAATGAAGGATGGAAACTTTCGTTTATTTTTGAATCAGTATTTATTGATGTAAAATTTATTAGCATGTTTTAAGAAACAATATGTATTTTAGTCAGTGTGTGACGTTGTGATAGCCATTTACGTAAAAAAAAAACTGAATTTCCAATTAAGTACGAAACACCGTCAAACTTACGCTATAAATCTTTTAGAATATTTATATTGAGCGTTCCTAGATCCTTTATAAATGTAATAAAAATGCTTAAACATGATAAGGAATTATTGTTATTATCATTTTATATCCTTCTTGCGCAAATAATTTTCAAAACGAATACATTTTCAACCATTTTAATTGAGTTAAAAAATTTACGTATACCACGATAGCATATCAGCACTTTTGCAATCTAATTTTCTTTTGTTTAAACAGTGAAGTGAAATATTGGAAGCCTCTGTAAAAATCTATTTGGTACACGTGTAATCTAAAGATTTCTCCACTTAGGTTATTGAATAATACATACTTTTTATGGTTATTATTGCAGGTTATGTAACCCCAGTGCGGTGTGGGCTGCACTACGGCATGTTATAATTCTCTCCGTAGGAATACATTTGTTTTTGAGGTAGAATATTATTTAATATAAAATTTTGTTTTTTGTTCGTGTTGTTACCTTTTTAAATATCGCATGAATATTAATGAATTAAACTGCAATTAGCTGATTATATTTTTAGGTTTGTAGGGTTCCGTAGCCAGAGGAGCCTAATATTAAGACTTCACTTTCCGTCTATCTGTGTGTGTGTCAGTCTGTTCGTCCGCCCGTCTCTTACCAGGCTATATATCTCATGAACCGTTATAGTAATTCAAATTTAAAGAGATAATATAATCCTGTTGCCACTATAATAAAGAATTATAAAAATCGAGGTCAGGTTGGTACGGTCTGAACAATTTTTTCTGCAGTTCTTTATTTGTATGAAATCCTTAGTGTTGCGAGTCCGGCTCGCACGACCGATTTTTTTCAAATATACTGGTATAGTTATTACAGGGATTTTCTTAACAAACTTTATATTTCGTATTATAGAACTAATAGTAAAGTCTTTCAAGTGTAGTTATCATAACAATATAGTACATACAAATACAGAAATGTTATCGTAGTTTCAAATGTTTGTTAAATGGGACCTAGAGTTCTTGCCCAGTTGTGTTGTTTTTGCAAGTTTAAACACAAATTGGGTCACGCTCACACCGAGTTAGTAACCCCTCTCTAAAGTCATTGAATCAGTGACTGGCTCAAAGTGAAATCTTGAGTTCCATTATGGGTTTTAAGGTAGTCGGTAAACCTACAATAGATGAAACATCTTAAATAAATTTTAACACTGCACTTAAGATACTGTACGATAACGATTTGTCATTATAAAACACAAAAGTAATATTCCCTGGAAGAAAGAAAACAAACAACACAATCACAAACTGAAAGATTTGCGGTTACTTTCCGACTCAACGGAATATACAAAGTATATGACACCATTATATTGCATTGTCATCTGGCTGACATATAGAGGCTAAATTTCAGCTCAGTTGAACATCGGGAAGTGGGTCAAATTCAACTTGTAACATTTTGATTAACCACAGATACCGGTTCGGGTGAACCCCTCACTCGACAATAAAACAAATGCCATATCCTAGGTTGCTTACAACATATTTCTTCTTTTAAATTTTTTCGCAAAGCTTTTCTCGTTAACATTAGTAAATAAGATTACCTGTAGGTTTCGTAAGAAGTGCAAATGTATATACCTATAATGTATTTTGAGTAAGTAGATCTATTATTCCTTGGTAACTGGCAAGACGCATTTTATGTTACGTTCTTGACGTTGGTAATAATTTATGATGTAAGGTACTCAATTTTAAACCTGGTACCAATTTTATCATAATATCAATCCATTTATTAACATTATTTATCTAATGATAATTACCATTAGTATCTGTAATGTTTATTTAAATTAAATGATAACGTTTCGGTATGTAGGTATTCATATTTGTACGAGCTGCATTCGCTCGGATTCTGTAAAATGTTAATTCGGATTATATTGTAATAACTATTGTTTACGTTCAAACCGCTAAAGTTAATTTGAATTTTAACCGACACTGTATGTAAAGATAAATAATGATATTATATATCATTTTTATTTTCATTTTTTGGTAGTGAATACAATAAATATTTGCCTTAGACAGTATTATGAATTAGAGAACACAAACCTCCAAAAACGTTATACAAGGTATACAAAAGGGAAGAAAAAGTGGAGATAGTTTGTGATATATTAACGATCTCAGTCATTGGTACATTCTAAGAAAAGCTCGAATCGAATAAGCATTACCATCGTACCTTACAAATACGCACCAACTTTATATATATTTATTTATTGATTAAGAAAGGAATATCTTGCTGTATTTTGATCAAATATAGCTCTGTTTGTAGTAATGATAAGAGAATAACATAAGTCTAGATATCTGGCGCGGTGGGTGACATGATATAGAGCTTGCAGTCGGCCAGGAGCCTCCGCTGAGGATTACTCTCAATCCATTCTCCCGGTTTGGTTATAAATATAACTCTCGAAGGAATCTTATATTCACTTTCAATTCTCTTTCAGAGTACTCTACCCACGTAGAGTATTATTCTTCATTTGCAACTTTGCTTATCTGATTCATTCATCATTATAAAACCCATATGACCGACATAATCATATTTTTGTGTTTATAGCAGTAAAAAATGTGTTAGTACAATTTAAACGTTCACAACGATTGTTGAATAATTTCGACCGGAATATATTGTTAGTAAATACACATGATACTTCATTATTTGTAATGAATGCTGTATTCAAAGAGTATAACCTCCTTGAAAATATAAATAAGATTTAACAAATAATGTAATATTTATAACAGAGATTAAGATGCAACACAAAGAATATAGGTACAATATTTTATATATATGTATTTTATGATGCTTCTTTTTTGCTGACACTCTTATACAGACATAGAATGCTAACTGTTCAGCAGACATTATTATCAACCTCGGATATTTATAAGTAAGGCACCCCTCTAATAAACCTAAATATGTATATACAAATTAAGGTGAACCTTTTAAATTTTGCAACTACATATCACAGTATATAACAAAGTCGTTTACTTTGTCCCTATGTCCCTGTGTATGCTTAAATCTTTAAAATTACACAACGGATTTTGATAGGGTTTTTTTTAACAGATTGACTAATTCAAGTGGAAGGTTTATATCTATAATAACATCTATTAATCTACTCTGAATTAACGTGTGTGAAGGCGCGGGCAAAAGCTAGTATTCTATATATAGAAATAATCAATCACTTAGATACAATTACAATTTTAATGCACCTATCTTCAGACATTGTTAAAATATATTATAAATTAACGAATACGCCATTTACGAAATAATACTAAAACGGTATTAGATAGTTGGATTTTATAAATTAGACATACATTAATATTTAAAAAAAGCAATACTTTACCTTTTAAATGTTTAATCACCGCATGTCTGAAATAATCGAATCTTTGAAATGTAACGTGAATATAAACCCGCGTAAGTAAACAACGAAATGAAATAACAAAGGGAACAGCAACAAGAAATGTTTTCACGAATCGGTATATTTGTAATAGTCTTGTTCCACGCGTTGTCAGGGTTTGGGGATGTTTTGGCTGTAAGCCTATTTAATATCACCACCTGCGAGATATTTGAACGAGGGGCTCGATTCGATCCTTATGCAGTCGTCGATTCTCAATGGAAAATTATATACTTTTGGTCAGACAACACAGAAATTAATCCAATTATATTTTCCTTGCTATCTAAGAAGGTATCTTGCTTTATTTACAATAGAAAATTGACTTTGTCCTATATTATATTTAAAAAGCATTCAAAATAAATCTTCAGATATAATTGAACAAGTACATAACTTATCGCATTCTATACACAACTTTTTCTGTAGAGGTTGGGAAAATTTAGAGCAGTAGTGGAAGCTATAGACCCCTACATAACTGTTGAGTGGCATAAGGCGACCCTGTTGATGGAACCACGGCCCGGCGTTCAAGTACTACTCCTTTACGCAGGGACGCCGGGTGCCTTCCGAGGACTTGTGAAAATGGAACAACGACTGAAAGGTGAATTTTATTTATAGTATTTTATTTTGTCTCTTTCGTACCAAATTTGACGGGAAATTTTAAAACTTTTTAAAATGTTTCACGTGTCATATAGTAAGATGTATATTAAAATGTTAAATATACATCTTATGTAAAAATTTGTAATAAACTCATTTTGTATCAAGTGTTACATAAATTCTCTCAGTTTTTGCGCTCCATTTTCTCTGAATAATATGAAAGATCCCTTAGAACACTAACACTAGCAGCTGTTGTACAAGAGTTTTCCTTCAATCAATTCTTTCGAGCACTCATCAAGATGGAACTTCGCAGTAAAGGTACGGCGGTAATATTCGCAGTAAGTACTTACCGCGCGCCATTTCCGCTCCTAACTTCCACGACTTGACTCATAATGATAATAAACCGACGCTTTTTAAACGGTTTTTTCTCATGATGGTTGCTAATGAACATAACAGGGACGGTCGCTAGTCATTTGCAAAATATCTGAAATAAACAAGCTACTGAATTTGATAAGAAAGCTGGCAACAATAACCCAATTTACTTCTCGCAACAAAAATACTCGAAGGTGAGCAAATTGATTATTATTAAAAATAAGTACATACCACTCCACTCCATTGCACTTTGGCAGTCCATTTAACTTAATTATTCCTTGTATTTATTAAACATATTACAATTGAAAACATAATATATACCAATAGGTACCAAATTATAAATTTACAAAATTTATAATATCTACCTACAAGTTAATTATGAACAAATTAATATTTAATGTAAACGCGTAATCTGTGTTTGGATAAATGATGTGATAATAGGGTTGCTACGTAGCCTTATGATACATTATACAATAATGTGCATATCAAAAAGCTACTTTAGCAAACAAAATTTATTATTCGGTAGAACATTACCTGGCATAAACTTTCGATTGTGAAAGTCATTACTTTTTATTTCAGTGCGCCCATACCCAGAGCCCTTAATAAAGTTCGCAGATCTTCGAATAAAAATGGAGGGTCAATATATTGGCATGATGTGCTGTGAAGATATAACAGCTTTTGTAATGACTCGAGTTGACGAAGTTCCTTCTACCGAAAGAGAATGTGTAATCGCTGCAGCAAAATTAGGTCTCGAAGGACCTGGTGGAAGATCGTATATATACCTCCATAACATGACACGCACTGACCTTTAAAGTCAAGCCTGTAAAGAGGAATATAACAATGGTGGTAAAGTCTCGAATTCGGTCGAATTTTATAGATTTATATCAATAATTAACTCCGTAGCGGTCAAACGTAACAACGCGGTTGGCCTCAAAGTGGTTGCTACAAATCTATGTAGCACAGAACTAGGTTTTAGTCGGTAGTCACCTAATATTGTAGGCCTACAGGCCCATATGTGATGAATGTGGTTTACCAGTGAAGTGTGTCTTCAGCTCCTGCGTTTAAAATAACCTACTCTTATCTAACAATGAAATGTAATCATTAAATTATGTTACAGCGTACATGAAGTAAGTATTAAAATACACATAGATACATTGTTGTTTGCTTTAATGTACGTCTAACGCCGTAATTACCTTTTGTTTAGCGATCCGTCGTTTATTATATCAATTTTCTAGTCAACTATAAAGTGCCGTGAAGTAAAACCAGCATAGTATGTATTTGCTTGAATTCTTGTTTAACATTTTATACCGAGTTATAAACTACATATAGTTATAGTATTATGTTATGTGTGGTAATAGCCAAAACATTGGAAATAAAAAATACAGATAAATATTACATGACACCTCTGATATTTACTCTTGAATAATATCCCTAGCAACTGCAACGTTATACCATTATACTCATAATTGTACAATATTGGTTCATAATTGTAAAAAATATGTTATTACCTTAATCCAAATCTATAATTTTTATAATTATTGCAAGTTTATGTTAAATATAAAGATGCTTTTATTGCTGGATTTTTTCATTAACTGATTCATTAAAATTTGGATTATTTCATTGCCTGTACCTAAATCTGACTGTCCGTTCGCCTGTCTATTTGTCTGTTAAATTCTATTTCTTAGAAAGGTTTATTATGAATATTTACTGTGAGTTAGAAATTATTAAATACTAGCTGCCCCCGTATAGTCTATATGCCCCTAAGTCCGTATCCCGTAGGAATTACGGGATATAAAGGTATAAAGGTATTCCAGTTATTCAGCTATCTAAGTACCAAATTTCATTGCAATCGGTTCAGTAGTTTTTGCGTGAAAGAGCAACAAACACACACACATCCTTACAAACTTCCGCATTTATAATATAAGTAGGATAAATAAGTCTATTTTTAGATTCACGAAAAAATAATTCATGGAACCCTTGGTATAACATATTCTTTGTAAATTTTCTTTCTCACTCTTGTTTCATTTTAAGTCTGTTCCACATTTTTAAATAATTATATTTCAAAAAATGTATTTAAATTTCATCTGACCACTTATAAACAACATTTACAATAGTATATTCATTATTTACAAATAGCAACCAACATTTTCACGCTCGCTTGGCTTCGAACCCTCGACCAACTATAATTACAAAGGTTCTTTAGACGGCGGCACTTAAAATCACTGTGCGGCCATTACTCCCCTTAATTCATATAT
>NC_052102.1:5689205-5696565 GCF_012273895.1 Zerene cesonia | reverse complement strand
ATGGAGCTAGTGGGTCGCCTGATAATAAGCGCCACCACCGCCCATGAATATTTGGAGAACCATAAGGTCAATTGCAGACCTTACGCCTCTACAAATGGTTTGCCGACTTTAAATTGGGAAGGGATTAAGAAAGGATTGATGAGAGTAATAAAGGAAAAGACAGGGAAGGGTAAGGTAAAGGATATGGGCCTCCGGCTCCCTCACTCGCCGTACGAAACACAATAGAGGCTATTATTTCACGCCGGTTTTCTATGGGGGTGTGGTACTTCCCCGGTGCGAGCTTGCCCAATTCGTGCCCAAGCGTGCTCGACTACCACATACAAAGTTACATATTTTTGTTAATACACAAATTTTGTAATTGTCATAAATATTCGTTACGAGGAAAATATAGTTACTATACTATTTAGTTGATATTTCATATATTAAGGGAGTGAAGCGTCCTCATGACCTCCGTAAAGCTCGGTAAATTCACCTATTGACGGTATCAGGGAGTGCCGGTGTCCACTTACTCTCATATAAAGCTTAATTTATCCTTTTGTTCGAAGAAATTTACGGTCTGGGCTAGTTTGTATGTTGAATGATGAACTGAAGTAATGAAATATAACGGTTCTTCTACAGATGATTGGCGTCAAATATCAATAGTAATCGAGGAGTCGGCAAAAGCGAATTTAGGCCCACGCCTAAGGCGGATAATTTTGAGGGGTGCCAAAACTTTTAAGATAACTGATGATTATTTTCATTATTTTATACACAAACACATACACAGAGATATATATGTATATATACTGTTACAAAAGATAAAGGGCGCCATATCGTCTCGGGGCTAGGGCGTCCTCAAACCTGAATCCGCTACTGGGAGTCGGAGGCCATTCATACCTTGCAGTCATTTCCTTGATTCCCATCATCAATCCTTTCATTATCACTTATCTTCTACAGAGTTGGCAAGACAGTTGCGTATTGTCTTTATAATGGTATATGGGCGGTGATGTTCGCCTGTGGCGTTAACTACTTGATTAAATGCTGTTAAAGTGAATAAAAAAAAGTGAGGTACTTATGTCAATACGATGGTATTTTATTGTTATTTGGTATCTAGGTATCGTTTGCAATAGATGACTAATCGTAATAATAATTTTACTAGAACGGTGAATACTACCAAAATGTTGCACATTAAGTTGAGTTTAAAGTGAATAATATTTTGGAACGATGTTATCCAGAAAGTGTAGGTTCCTAATTTATTGACTCTGTATACGATCGGATTTTCTAGATCCATCCCGCTACCCTTATAAAGAAGGTCTTTTACTTTAATGAGATTCCATCCGAATCAATGTCAGGTACAGAGTACACAGAATTTTCAAAATTCAACTAAAATCTTAAACGAATACTTTCAATATTAATATCAGAAACTTTATGTAAATAACTTACGTCATGTCATCATTATCCATATATTATTATTGCTACATGAAGCAAAAAAAATTGTAATCGTTTTTAGGAAAATTGCGAGGACGGAAGAGTATGAAATTAGCTCCTCATGGTTTTTATAGAGAATTAAAGTAGGTGGTTAAAAAATAAATCCATTAAAATACTTTAAATCAAGAAAAAGCACAAAACACCCACACGCGCATTTTATTATATAGAGATAGCCCACTTTCGACTATTGTGCGACCACTAGTTTTAAATATTATTTATCGAAACAATTTATACCAACATGGATTCCCGTACGACTGCCCGGTATTTGTTCTGGATTGAATTGGATTCGATAGCACTGTTTAAACATGTAATGTTAGATCGATTGCAGCGTTTGCCTAAATCCTTTGAGAGCTGAAATACTCCCAAATACTGGATAACGTACGTCGTCGATAGTGCACGCGTATAGGGTACAGATTACATAAATTTGTTAAATGCATTTACTATTTGCAATGTCGCTGCTCGATTAATCCATCTGAAAATACTATTCGCATCTGTCCAATTTGAAAGTCCTTTGTATTTAATTCTCGTACTGTTCATGATATTTAATCGAAGGACATTCTATTCGTTTAAATAACTTCTGTCGGTATACTTTAATTGTACAACTTTTCTAATTATTCGCAGCTTTATTATGTTGTTCGGCATAAATTTTTAAATTAATTGGAATTAGTGTTGCTTTATAAGAAATATGAAATAAGAGTTTCAAGTTTTAGGTTAAAATGTTTATTGTAATTGTAAACGTAATTTACAATGAGAATTGTTCTGGATTTCAAATTAACTATTAAGTTGAACACTAGCTATGCTATAATGGTTTTCCAGATGAATACAATCAACAATTTAAATATCAATTAAATGTCTCTATGAGATAGGTCGCAGGCGTTCCCATCAATTTTAAGGAATTAATAATATTAACAACATAGGTACTTCAGTTTTTAATATTAAGTCGAAGTTGGTCGTGATAGTTACACTACACTTAATAGCTGAAGCTGAATAGAATAGTTTTTTAATTTAAGACTGAATTGATTTAGGAATTTCAAATTTAATTTAGAATAATAATTGTCTAATCTATTCTTATGGCAAAGTTATATAAGTGAAGATTTATGGTAGCTTTCAGAAACGGACCGGTAAATAACTTATAATTGAAAACCTCATACTTTATATTATAAAGTTTATAAGGTAAGAACCTTTATTATACATACAAAAGGGATTTTTTATTATTTATTTTTATTTCATGAAAATATTCTATTGAAATACTTATCATAGACAAAATATCTATCACGCGTAGTAGCGACATCTAAATACTGAAAAGGGTGCATTGGGTAAATTAGTAAAACTAAGTTTATTTAGAGAGGCTTTTCGCTGAATTTATGAGTCTTCGTGTTTGCAATTTGAACTTAGAAAGGTATGCTGCTTATTGGAGTGTCGGCTTAAGTACTCGTACATCAGGTTGATAAAGGTACATGCCACTATCATATGTTGATATTAATTTTGTTTGATACCTACCAATAATAATATAAACTGGACCGATTTCAAAAATTCTTTCACCGTTGGATATGTACAAAATCCCTGAGTGCTAAAGGATATTTGATAAAACGAAAGTCATAGTCATAATAACATTTTTATTATTACTGTTATTGTACTCAAAAAGCAAGAAAATGAATAATTTCAGCTTAAATGGTTTTGCCGACATAAGGTTTCAGAAAAAAAACATATTAAAATTAAGCAACGTATATAATTGTAAGAGAGCAACTCCAGAATTTCTCACCATCTCTTCTCTGTACGAACTGCTTTCCGAACCGGTGGTAAATATTAAATAATAAATTTTGACGCTTTCAAAATAAGCTTAATACAATGAAAATTATGTTGAATTTGAGTTTATAATAATTGACAGACAACATCAATTAATTTTAACTTCAGATACAATGTAACGATCGTAACGATCGTATCGTTTGATTCGTTGAAATATGATAATACGGATTTAATTGGGCATACAAATGTATGAAATTATTGTTTTGATGACATATTAGTTACAAAATTATGAAAATTTTATTAATATTGCATAGCTTTGTAATTAAATATATCAGTAGTTTACATTGACAATGTTTTAATTTTTAATAAGAAATTTTAACAAGATATCAGAATAAGCTATATTTCCCAACTTGTAGAATAAACACAGCTAAATATAGTGTAATATTTATGACTATTAAAATATATAATAAAATACCGGATAATTTCAAGGAACTACCAGTAAATCTATTTAAAAAGAGACTGACGAACTGGTTAATGGTGAAACAATTTTATGACATTGAATAATTTATGACATTAAAAAAGAATTAAGTAGTATACCTAGCAGGACATTAATGTTAATTTAATTTTTGATTTTAATATTTGCACACCCAAACTTTGGGTAGAATGTATTAGCCGCAGAATATTTTATAAGACCTATAATTTGTAACTACATTCTTGCAAATAAATTTAATTTGCATTTGAATTTTGAATTTTATTAGGAGTAAATCGTCAAATATTGTATAAATAAATTAAATTACATTAACTTTAAGCGCAGATAATGGTAAACTGCATTTTAGCATATAAATATAATAATAAGCACATCTAAAATTTTGTCAGATAAATAATATAAGCTAATACTATAATAAAAACATCTTTCTCGTTGTATTTTATAACATAATTGTGCGAGAAATCTCATTTTAAAATATGTCTACGATGAAATCCTGAATTTCATTGAATTGAAAATTATGTAAACATTAAGGAATCCATATGTTATGTTAATGTTTTTGATAAACGAGTATCGGGGTAAAGTGGGTGTTGCTAACGTTAACTATAAATTGATCTGAGATTCCGACAACCGCTGTCAGAATTGCCATTATGAGCTCAACAAGTAATCGTTTTCATTGCCTTCAAGAAAAAAGATCCGTGTAACCGAGTAGTAGCTTCTATATTTGTGTGATATTTGTATTGAAATTTATAAATCATTTCGCATTTCTAACACCTTGTACTTATTCCCATGTCAATAAATTCTCTTGAACAGTAAAATTTGATTTCAATTTGAAAAATAAGTATATCTATCTAGTATATATATAACACCAAGTTTATTTCCTGTTTGCACCCTTCTTGTAAAGGTGCACAATAAAGAGTTTTTGGTTGATTGATTGGTTGATTTGAAATAACATTTACAATTAATGAGATTTATTGTAAAATAATATGTTACCGATAACACCCGTTCAAACTCAAATTCATTTATTTATTTTTTAAATTATTTTTAGAAGTACTTTTGTTTTTGTTATCGTCATAATATAGCTTTACCATTGACCAAGCAGTTTATACAGAGAAGCTCTGTAGTTGCTCTTTTAAAATGATATCAATTTTTCTTTATAATTTTGCATAGGTAATATGTTTTTTGTAATAAATATGCCAAAGATCTGTCCTGTGGTTGTTTAGCATCAACACTCCATGGATTTTCATATTATAAACATTAATTCTATGGTAGGCTTTTTGAAGTAGGTATTAATACATTTGACATTTCGAAAATCTTTAATACATCTTATATACGAGGAATTCTGTTGTAAAAGCGTATACCTTGCCTGATAAATGATATTATACATTAGAAAGCCAGAAAAACTGAAATTATATTTTACTTCTGTTCTCGTAATTGTTATCACCTACTCTTTTGTGTAGGTTGGTATTATTGTGTACATGTCAAATGTTATGAAATTAATACTGTGAAGGTACAGTAAGGATAAGGAAGTACCATTAAAGAGATCATTAGTGAGTGTGTGTCCTAAGTGAGTAAATTATATACAGAACGTATGTTTTTTTTTTGTAATTTAACTATAGTTTCAATGTCTGCTGCCATGCCCCATAATATAAGTCCATAGAACATGATGTTAGAATGTATCTAAAATAAAGTAGATTCTGTGGGATGTAAATAACATGTCTTTTATGCCTTTTTATATTCAGAAGAATAGTTTTTTTCACAATTCGTTTTTTTTTGCATAAATTAGCTGTAAACCAATTGGACGGGTTTTTTTTATAGCGTTTTCCCCAGGCCCATATCCTTTTCCTTACCCTTCCCATTCCTTTCTTTTATTCCTCTCGTAAATCCTTTCTTTATCCCTTTCCAATTTGAAGTCGGTAATCCATTTGTAGAGGAGTAAGGTCTGCAAACAATCTTTCGCCTCTTCAAATGTTCATGGGTGGTGGCAGCGCATACCATGACGTGACATAAAAAAATAAATCAAGAAAAACAATTTATTGACGCCAAGCGAAGTGGACTTAGTGTTAGATTATGTTTTCTTTGAATTAATTTTCAATGTAGCTTTGCCATATTTATTACATTATTACATTCTAAAACTATAATTTCCCAATTTTTATAAAACACAAATAAACATTTAACAATTATTTTATTATCTAGTATTCAATTATCAAAAGCACATTCATCAAATGAGTGGGATCAGAGTGTCTCTTTTGTGCTTTAAATTTACTTACAATTTTCACCTACTTCCGAAAACCTATAACATTAAATTATACAATTCACGAAATTTTGTAATGCAATTTAATTTTACATCAAAATACAAACTGGTGCCTATTCCTTATAATTAAAAGCTTTCTTAAGACCCTTCCTCTAAGAGCAATAAAGTAATTTTCCATTGGCACACCATTTCCATGACTAATACTATGGGACCTTATTTATTGTAGCAAACGACATTTGGTAAGCTGAGCACGATTATTTTTCTCAGTGAAATCCCTTATTCTCCTAAGTACTTGATGTTATGACTTTTTCAGATCCCATCTGTATTTTGCTTAGTTTCTTGTTTACATGAACAATCCGAATATCATGTTTTAAAAATTATGCTTTATTTATATATATAATTTATGCTTTATTGTTCTGGAAAAATAACAAACTGAGACTTAACCTAGATAACATTATAACAAATTATTATTTTTTAGTTATCATAAATGTATTTGATTTCATAGAATTTCTTCAAATTATTTAAATACCATACAAATCAATATAAAGTCCATAAAGAAGCATTTATTCTATATAAATTTAATCAAAAGTCAATCGTATGTTTTTTTAGGTTATATTTCTCACCTGTCGTTTACGAATTGTTCCTGTTATTATCTTAGCAAATATGCGAGCATTTAATAATCAATACGCATTAAAATACTAGGTACTTAATGCTTCGCATTTTGTCCTTTAGAAAATAAGTAAGGTCTTTCGGCCCTGAGCTCTTTCTACTGTCGACACAGCAATCATTAAAATATGCAAGTACACGGTGAGGTCTGCTCAAAAAGTCTAAGCTAATAAACTTTGTATCCTTTATGTAAGCATTGTTGACTTATTATCGTATTGATAAAATAGAGTAATGATCCTGTATTATCAATCGAATTTGTACTACTCTTTCAGTTTTCTATGTATAAGAGTGATCAACTTTTTTCTATTCTCTAAATATTCTCATTTATAAAACTAAGCATTAAAGATACATTTTACAAAATAAAGAAAGCAAAATACTGTTAAATCCTATCCTACTAATATAATAAATGCGAAAGTTTGTAAGGCTGTGTGTGTGTGTTTGTTGCTCTTTCACGCAAAAACTACTGAACCGATTGCGATGAAATTTGGTTACAATAAATAAAAAAATAATGTATTATTATATTCATATGCTTATGTTTTACAAATCTTTCGTAGATATGTTTTTCTCATTTCAATTCAACCAAACAGTGCCACAAAATCATTAAATCATATTAATGTAGTGTTTTTCATCTGTCTGTTTATCTTTATTTTGATGTATAAATAAATAAATATATATACTTAGTCTGGCCATAAATACTGTTACACTTAATTATAAAAAAATATTACATTTGAATTTCGAATCTG
>NC_052102.1:5684208-5688205 GCF_012273895.1 Zerene cesonia | reverse complement strand
TAAATGTTATTTGCAGTTAACAATTTTCTTTTTTCTTTATTACAATATTTATGGCAAGACTAGGTATATATATATAATAAATAGTATTATTCGAAGCAGTTGCTGAATTTTACTAACCATAAATACATCGATAAAAGCCATATGTCGCCCGTTATTTTAGGTGGACTTTATTGATAAAGCAATTAGGTCAGATAAAACGATTAACAAGCTGGGATGAGTTTCTTTTTATTAACGTATTACATGCTTATTTAATGCTGATTGCAATTATTGGTTGTAGTATTGGTGTATAAATCCCAAGAAATAATAAAGATCATGTTTTATCTAAAGTTAGGGCTCAGCGGTCAAAATATTTGAAAACTTATTGTTAAAGCTGCAAAACAACCTTCTTAACTTTTTAAATAATATTTTAACAGCTTTTCAATATTTAGCCTAATTGGATACATAGGAGTATTTTTATGTTCTTCATGAAGTATAAATATTCTTAATCTGTGTGTAGAAAGACTTGCAGTATAATATCCGGTTTTTTTTTTGTAATTTTTGCAACGCAGAGATCTGGTAACACTTATGTATCAAAGATAACACTACGGACGGTTTTATATTTAATAGTGATTTACTTTCTGTTTATCTAGATCTATACAATTGAGTATTTTTCAGCTGGACAGCTGAACGATGGCTGGTAACATGTAAGTTGTACATGTAACATGTAAGGTAGATTAATTATCTTACATGTAGGTTACTATTTATTGGACAAAAGAAAGTTTTTTCATTTCAACATATATGTAATCCGTACCAAATTGTCATCTTGTTTACTTTTATCTACACAATTTTCCGTATTGAATTAGTAATAATTTATTCAAATACCTACGTTTGTTTTCAGATGGACGAGCTGAGGTTAATAGGTCCAATGAAGCGATAAATTCGACGGAATTACGAATATGTGTAGTATGAAGCGCTTTATCGAACCGAATGATGTGTCGTTCAGCATGTTGGGGGCTGCCAATCACACAGCGAAAGAAACTTACTCAAGAGAATTTGGGAACTCATCTCCTAGTATAGGAAACGAAAGCGACTTTTTTGCACAGGACGAAGAATTCATTTTCGACAGAACAGATGTGAGAGCAATATTCATCACATTATATACAATTGTGTTCTGTTGTTGTTTCTTTGGTAAGTGAATATAATATATGCATCAATTTTAAGCACACTTAACCAATCCTGCATTATATTATAAACGCGAAAGTGTTTGTTAGCTTTTCTTTCATCGAAGCGATTAAAAGGTAAGATGTTTGTGTTTGGAGATAATTTGGAGGATGGAGGATAGAAGAAAATAACTTATTATTTAAGAAGTTATGTATCTAGATAGATAAATTTATTTTCGGTCCTTTGAACAACATTTCTTAAATTTACTACCTACAGTAAAGAAAAATAACGTTTCAACTAGATCGAAAACTAAAAATGACATTAATAATAAAATAGGGCATAAAGAAAACAAAGAAAATTAAAAAAAGAAGAATATAAATAACGTTCCTTGAAAATGCCACGCTCGACATTATGTCATTCTGAGACCATGATGCTGAAATTTTGTCAACACCGATTCCAGGCAGTTTAATGTACCAAACGCCCTATCTCATTCTAGCCTATTATCCTACTATCCTATCCGATTAACTCACGGTCACCACAGAAAACTAAAAAGGATGCTGTGACTCTTTCACACAAAACTCATAGTACCTAGGCAATTTATGATGATTATTTGTAATTTGTTAATAATATAACGATTAAGGGTCAAAAAAAAGTCAGAAAAAATCCGCCCTTTGACTGCTATCTTCTTGGCGTTTTTTATGGCAGAGCAAACAAAGGAAAAGGCGGGCCATCTGTTGATAAATGTCAACCGCTTGGGTGGTGTAAACGCTGGTGTTGTTACAAATGCTTTGCCAGCCTTTGACACATACGATCTTTTATTGAAAGACCCAATAACGTAATCGTTCGGAATCACTGCAGGTGGTAAAAAGTAAGTAAGCTTCACCACACTCGGATAGAAGTTGGATGATATTGTACGTATTCATTCAAGCATTTTTGAATACTTAATCGATACACACTTAAAATATTTAATGGAGATAAACTTTGTTATTTACAATAAGTCATTTGAATTCATCGTTGAAAGCTGTAACGATCGACTACAATGCTTGAGGGATATAGTTATACACGTGGTGAGTCAAGAAGGGGAGCGCAGAGGGGCGATGTGATCCAAACAATGATGAGAGTCGAACTTAAAGCTAAACAAATAAATTATTTATTTATGTTATTATTATCAACCTAAAACAGCCAAGAGCAAATAAAACGAAATACTACTGCAGTTGTTTAATAAAAACCCATACTCCGATCAGGGCACAAGGACCGGACAAGCACAGCGCTTGTGCCGCAGTGAAAAATTTCATTTCCATGGACTGTTCACGCGGGGAAAGCTGCAGGAAACAGCTAGTCATAAATAAAGAGAAATAAAGTATTTCCTTATGAATTTGTTGAAGTTACTATAAGGAGATAACCACTAGATTATGTATATAGACATTATTATTATGTAGACAAAGAGATGATAAAGTTAAACAGAGTCCTAACAAAGGAAAACGCGTTATACATTACGTATGTCCCCCTAGATCTTAAAAGGCATTACAATGCGAAATAAATGACGGTTCGAAATCGACCCCGAGCTTTTGACTTTCAATTAGACAACAGATTCAGACTTCATGATAAAACGGGTCCGCCATTTACGAGGTTCGTTTGCTATGCTAGTTGAATGGAAATTATTGAAGTGTTAGTTTAATTTAAAGGAAGGTAAACCAAAATGAGATACCATTTTTTTTACTTTAATCATTGTTACCAGCGTTAGTTGTTTGAGATTTTTTGTTTTGTTATTATTTTACAATAAAAAAATTGGAAGTCCACTAAGAAGGTGTTAACGAGTTAGCTGAATATGTAAATTACGTAATTTTTAAGTGATTTCTAGTACAAGGCAATGTCTTTTTCAATTTTGCCGCCATCTTGTATTAACTTTGGTAACCTTGATAATATGCTTACTTTTATTTTTACTGTATTGATTTAGAAACTATAACTTATATTGCATAGACTAAGATTTCACTGCTCGATTTTGCAGGTATCTGTTTTTTTCTGAGAATAATATTAAGTATATGTTGAGGGAGTAGATTTGTAGCACTCTACATATCTATTATAATCTACTACTGCAATGGGTGCGATAACTGTCTGTAAAAATAATCCGTAATTCATTTTCGTAAAATCTTGTTAGAATTGCCAGATGTAAAGAAATTATTTATTTCTGTGTCTAGTATTTCCAATGATTTGTGGTTGGTTGGTTGATGATGACAAGATTAATGTTTCCTTTTGTAATGGTTTATATATCGGTTAATAAAGACGGGGTTTCGTCAATTATAAATTACAATATCCATGAGATTTTCCATTTTTTGACATAGGTAATATAAACACTTTTTGTTAACACCATGTTTACTGTTACGTGTGTTATTTTTGATCCTCGACTCGTCTTGCCTTGTCTTGCTATAGCACGTATTGTCGGCGTTATTTTGATATGCTTGAAAATGCCAAGATCCCATTAAACATTGTGTGTATACAGAAGTGAGAATACGTATACGGTGTTTGCTGTTTATCTACTTGATGAAGAGAAAGCACACAGCGTGTAATACCTAGGTCGAGTCTTAAGTAATTTCCGACGCAGCTATGTAGAATCTCATATATATATTCAAAGTTATCCGCTATGAGTTATCATCATATTATGATATACAAATTCTTCTTACTCCTCAGATGTTACCTCTTAATTAAAAAAAATTTTGGATTTGATGTGAATTTAATTAAAAAAGCTTTGAATTCTAAAAGGCAAATCACCCAGGCTTAAGAAAACTTTTTCAAGTCCAAATTGACTCGACCTAATATTATTGAGTACAACATGTCGCGTAGACTCAATTTATTTTTC
>NC_052102.1:5664226-5683208 GCF_012273895.1 Zerene cesonia | reverse complement strand
CAGATTCGAAATTCAAATGTAATATTTTTTTATAATTAAGTGTAACAGTATTTATGGCCAGACTAAGTATATTGTTAACCAACGCACTTTTTTTTCGTGTTATGTTTTATTTACTTTTTTTGCGCAGACTGTTTTATCTCTCCATTATTTCATAATTCTTTCCAGTGGTTAAAATTAAAATAGTTGCTAATGTGCCGAATCTTTTATATGAATTTAAATAGGTTAATTCTCTCTCTCGAGTTAAGTGAATAAGTTTAATTGCTATGTATGTAAAATTTAAGATACAGCACTTATACATGCATAAAATCGTAAAAATATATAATTTAAGATATATAAAAAAATGATTACCTTTGGAAATAATTCTCGGTCGGAGGTAATAGTTAATGAAATTAAAATAGGGATCTATAATTGATATAAAAATAAAAATAAAAAAAATATTTTGGTTAATTACACAGGAGACACGAAATATCCCTGCTCATTATGAGCATAATGATTGTGATGATCCTATACTCAATTCTACATGTGTCTGTTTGTTGGAATACGTATACATATTTTTATTATGTCAAATTTAAATAAATATTGATGTCGATGTTCTTGTGAAAATACTGCCGGTATGCAAAATTTGCGATAGGTTGCTTGTAAAAATTGGTCAAAACTATGTGTAATAAATTTGTATAGGTACTCCGACACGCTGCGGGGTCGCGGACAAATTCCAACAAGTACCCGTGGCCCCTTCATTAAAGCGGTTCGACGGAACACAGAGAGATTTTATTCGGTAGGAATCCAACACAACCGGCCCTTTTTCCGGAGATCGTGTGTGTCTATGCAAGATTTCCCAACAATAAAAAATTGTATTCCGTCTATGTTGATTAAAAAAAAGTCCATCAGAAAACAAATACACTAAGCAGAATCGAGCAATGGGGGTCTTGGGCTATTAACTTTTCTTCTTTTTTCCTGACAAGAAATATCTGGCACTCGCTGATGAAAAAATCCTTTTACATTTTTAAATAAATTGTCAAGGTTATTGATGTAGGTAAAGCGTATTCATTTCACTTTGTTGTGGCGATTCAGAAAAGTACATCACACAAAAGTCCCTTTGTTTTTTATTTATTTTGTATTAAATGCTGAAAATACAACAGTACTATTTCGGTATTTTAATGAAATATGCATGTTTTTTCTTGGTTTGGCACCTGGGTAACCATTTTTTTGACTTGCCGAAACTTGACTTACATCTTTGTTTAAAATAAATTATCTTGCGTCCCTTGTAAGCATGGTTTAGATAACCCATCTATGCAGGGATACTTTACAATGTAGGATTTTTTTTAAAGTCAAATTGAAAAAATCCTTCATTGGAGTCTTATAACGAGAAATACTACAAACCTACAATGGGTTTTAATTTTTTTTAATTTTCGAAAATTTCGAAATATCGGAAACCAACAAACTTTTACCTTGTATATACATGGTTTCTATACTTAGCTTTACATAACTAGTTTCTATGTGACTGGGTTTTATCCAAAGCAGTCTATTTAATATATTTTTGTTAAATCATCTGTATAATAATAAATTTCATCATCATCATCATCATCATCATCAGCCCATATATGTTCCCACTGCTGGGACAGAGGCCTCCTATGAGGGTTTAGGCCATAATCCACCACGCTGGCCAAGTGCGGGTTGGCAGATGTCACATGTCATCGAACTTTTGATTCTTGGACATGCCGGTTTCCTCACGATGTTTTCCTTCACCGTTTTAAGCAGTAGTGATGTTATCCACATGTGCAGATAAATTGAAAAATCAATTTATTTCCTGCACGCTCGCCCGGTATCGAACCCCGACTTATCGATTTTGAAGTCCGAGGTTCTCACCACTGAGCCACCATTGCTTTTTATGAATTTAATTTAAGCATATTAAACAAAGAAGAATACCTATGTTTGGACAATGAATTTTATTATTTTAGAAATCCGACGAATTACATTGAGCATTACATTCAAAAACAATCCTCGCATAATACAACGAATTTTAAATCCTTCGCTCATGGTAAATACGGGTATGCAAAGGCCAAATCCGAACACATCTCATTAGAATTTCAAGCTGCTGAAAGGATTTGACAGGGATCAAATAGAAGTCAGCTTCGGCTACTATTGTTTTAAAAATGTATCTATTCTATAATAAATCTATACCTATCCCATGGGTGTAAACATATTCTATTCTATCTGGTTATTTTTGAATAACCAGTTGTATTGACAGTTCATAAATAGGTTATTTTTGAAGTGAAAACATGTTGGGCTCTTTTTGGTAGGGGAAAATTTCAGGGAGCGTCACTGACATGCTACAGCTGTGAAAGTTATTTTAATACTAAAATTTTAAGTTATAAACTTAAAAGAGCAAGTAATGAGTTTTTTGTAGTTAGTCCCCTCTTTTTTAACGTAACCAGAAATGAAATGTACATTCATTCAGAAATTAATATCCATAACAAAACATGCAATTATAGGTCTATGAGTACTACTTTTTCAAAATGATACAGGTAAGAGTAATAGAGTAATAACACCAAATGTCCCTTAAAATCCCTAAAGTGCCTCTGTATACCCATTGTAAGCCTTCCAAAAGACCGGGTATCTTCCTACAGGTTGTGTCCAAGTATTTTGGAGAAAACATAGGTTATATCATCTATATATGAATCCGGGGATACGACAGTGCCGCCGTTAAGTCGAGCGAAAAAGCGGCCTAGTCGCACCATCCTTTTCTAGGAGAAATTCTATTATTTGAATCCCCTATAACTTCCCTGTGGTTTAAATTTGAAGCCTGATCTAACAGTAACTAAACAAGCATTGTATAACAAGGATATGTTTATATTTAATTTATTTTGAACAAGTAGATTAAGAATTATGACTAGTCAAAGTTTTTAATTTAGTCACTCATCATTAAAACTCTACAAAAGCTATTTCTATCAGAAATAAAAGTTTCAAGCTTAGAATAAAACTTGTGTTTTGTGTAAAATTAAGGAAATATCAAAATATTTTTTACTTTCGCTATAGTTATCTAGAAACACCAGTTGGTGTTTCTTCAGTTGCATAAAAAATCTTGTAATCCCATAAATATACCTATATAGGATTTCAAAGTTACATTTGCGGTGAATTAATCAGTGTATGAGCGAGCGGCAACCGCGATCAAACACGCGAGCTAGCTATTTAGGTGTGCCTAGAAATCTTACCTGTAAGTTAGCAATTTTCGTTTATAATTACGATTGTTTTATTAGTTTGTCAACTGAAACGCTTACTCATTAGTAAACTGGAATTATTCAATATGAAATATTTTTGATAGACATTTATATGTGGTCACTATAGAATGCTGTTAGGTTAGATAATTACGAAGCAACTAATGACAGAAGGTCCCTTAAGTAGGGACTAAATAAACTAATAACCGACTTGGTGTTTCGTGGATCTTACAACATTTTACGGCAGATGAATTGCGTTGCGCTTGCGAGATAGGTTTTTTTATGGGATAAAACCTTTAGGTCTTTTTTATTAGTTGTAATTTTCATGTTTATTTCAATGTATACGCAAGTCTTGGTTATAAATAATTATCATGCAATATTTTTAAATGTAGGTAGGAGAAGTGGTTTGGTTTAACACAGTAAATTGAAAATAAGCGACCACAGTTGTTTTTATCTTTGTCCCATAGCTTCCGACGAAAACAATCACGTAATATATTTATGGAATTCTAATAAATTTTTCATTTTCAAACGAAACGAATAACAACTTAATATAGTATAACAGCTTCAAGTTCTATATTTGTACTTATTATTAACTGAATGAATTTAAATCACATTTTATGCATGATTAGGTATATACATAATAGTAAACCCGATAGACGTTGTCCTTGCTTACTATCTTCTCCACGCTAACAGTCACAAGTTTAAAAGCTTTCGGAGCCACCATCAGCTCAAAGATGAGGACATCTGACTTCCATCGAAAAGTTAGGGGTTCGAGATCATATGAGTGTGAAAAACGAATAAAATTTATCAATCTATCTGCATATTATCTTAAACATCGATGTTCAAGTTTGATGACATGTGATATCTGCCAACCCGACTTGGCCAATGTGGAAGTTGAGCCTGAGCCTCCATGGTAGGACTCTGTTTATGCAGACGTATATAAGCTCATGATGATAAGTTTAAGTGCAAATTCGTTAAGTATTTATCATTCAAAGCTACTCCTGACATTAAAAGGCACGATAAAAAAGTATTTACGTATCAGTCGAGCTGTTTAACAGCGATTCCGTGACCAATGGAAATAGAGATTCAATTTTAATATATTTTATTGATCTTTTTAGATCTTCGAGATTCGACAAAATATTCAGTTTTCTGGTGACTTTATTATTTTCTTTGGTTTGTGTAACTAATATGAGTGTATTCATCAATCTCTTCTTGTTTATTTCGGCATTCCCAATTTAATTTGATTTTATTTACCTATATACATACGATGGATCTTACAACTCTTTTCGTTTTCATTTTAATAATTTTTTTTATACGATAGAATTTACAAAATCTGGAATTGGCTAATAATTCGCCAATATTGCGCGCAATAGTTTTGAGATGTTTTAAATTTTTTATTTGTAATATTTAATTTGTTGTTTAATTTTTATGGTTTGAATTATTATTTGAATAAACAAAATAGTGTATTTAGGTGATTTGTATTTTTGTTGCAGGTAATCTTCTTGTTATTCTCGTTGTAACGCTATCCAGGCGTTTGAGGTCCATTACCAACTTCTTTTTAGCAAATTTAGCCGTTGCAGACTTATGTGTAGGTGTGTTTTGCGTGTTCCAAAATTTGACCATATATCTGATACCCAGGTAAGTCTTCTGTCTTTTTAATTACAAGTTATATGAATAATACACTTTAAATTGATAGTTTCTACGGAGTCATATCAATCATATTAATATTGGTAAATTATCGTGATTAAGCGCTTAGAGAATTGAATACAACACCCAGACATATTTGTTTCCACTACAATAGTGCAGGACTTGGCATAGACTTATTATTACGACTCTTTTATGTAAATTCTTTGCAACGATTTAAAGTGGGAAATATATAAAATTCTCGGGTTTTGTTACGGGCTTGCTCGACTATTGATAAGGTCTGAATGAAGTGCGCATTAGTGTTTATTTAAACCAGTGAATAATTAAGAGTGAAGTAATAAAGGATAGCTTAATAAAAGACAAAGGGTTTTCTAATAAACGATCGATCATTGATAAAAGTGGCATTAATAACGCACATAAATTTTTTATATGTTTTTGAACGATTTACCGTAACGTAAACATCATTTACCATGACACACAATAGCCGGCGAAACGAGCCGACTGCAATAAAGTGATTTACGCTTCCAGTACAAAATCATTTAGGACGCGAATTGGGATTTTTTAAAGCTTTATGGCTATTTTATAGTATGCCGTTATAAACGGATGGGTGAAGTCATGTGTAGTTTACACCTGTGAAATTCAATTCAGCACTCAGCATAAAGTTAATATTTACTCAATAAATAAGCAATGATATTATAAATATAATATTTTGTGCAAATGTGTTTCGACACGGCGATGTTTGTTAACTGAAACTACAATTGTACTATGTTAAAAATATGTTAGCAGACATACACAATTGTGCAAAATGTATACATGTTTATCCACTAATTATTAAGTACCACCTTGTTATTACTGTGAGCTGTTATCTGAAATATAAATAAATAAATAAATAAATAAATAAATATTGACTGTGTTGAGAAAATGCATTAGTGTTGGTTATTAAATAAAAATTAATTAAGCAAGCAGGGGTAAGCCTTGTGGAACGTGGTCGGAATCAGAAAATAGTTAATCGTACAATATTTTTTACAATTTTTTTCTTGTTTTTTTATGTCATCGTAGGCAATGGAGCTGGTGGGTCTCGTGTGGATAAGCGCTGCCACCGCCCATGAGCATTAGGAGAAGCGTAAGATCGATGCAGACTTTTACGCAATTTTACAATTACAGTTTAAGGCTAAAATCTGTTATATATGTGCATAATAATTCAAAATTTTAGCATAAAATAACTGATGAATTAAACAAGAGTAGATAAATCTGAATCTCCATATTATTTTATCCATAAAAAATAAAAAAAGCATTTAAAGTTACTCAACATTACACTTTATTATTAACTGTTTCAAAAAACGTTACTCATTAATAAAATAGTTTATTGATTGAAAAGTCCTCTTTAAGAAAATAATCGTAAGTGTACGAACTAGATGTAACTCGTCTCTTAATAATACAAGAACAGATTTACAACATTTCTTTATTTTCAGTTGGGTTTTTGGCGACTTCTTGTGCAAAATGTATCAGTTTGTGCATTCGCTGAGTTACACGGCTTCAATATTTATTCTCGTTGTCATATGCACGGAAAGATATTTTGCTATTATACATCCGATAACATGTAAGCAAATACTAACATCGACAAGACTGAGGGTAAGTTATTCTCTGTTTAAAGTAAAAAGATCAATCTTCTTGAATCCAAATATATCATATTGGTGATCAGTAAATATAATCCAAGCTATTTTTACGATGATATCAAATGCTTTTTTGATGTGTAAATATCTTAACAATGACGCCCTCTGTCAACACCAAGTATGCGATAACTTCTATTCACGTATTTAATTTTGACCCTAGCGATTCGCAATAGCAATGTCATGTGTCACAAAATTGTAATAATATACGTCTTGTCAGTTTGTTTGAATAACATTTTTATTCTTCTGTATATTTGCTTAAGACTTGATTATTTTTTTATAATAGACAGCAAAGGTCGGTATGGTATGCGATCAACATCACCCATAAACATTACTAGGTCACGCTATATTCTGTGCAAATGTATTTCCAACTTTACTGGATACGGGATAACGAAAGGACAGGGGAAATAAAGGAAAAAACTAGGAAGGATAAAAAAAAGACGGGCCTCCGGCTCCCCCACTCACCTAACAAACCATACTACTATTTCGCGCCGATTTTCTGTGGGGGTGTGGTTCTTTCCCCGGTGCGAGCAGGCCTAACTCGTGCTGAAACGTGCTCGACTACCCCACTAAATTATAACTGACTTAATGATTATATTGGAATTAATGATATAATGAACACATGAATATTATTTGTCCTTTTTATGTGAAAGCTAAAATGAGGATACCTAATATACGTGTTGCATATATTACAATAGAGGGTAACTGTGCCTACATGTTCATTATTTTTTTTAATTGTTTTTATTTTTTAGCTGGTTATTCTTGGTGTTTGGATAACAAGTGCTGCGTATAGTGCACCGAAGTTTATTTGGGTGGAAACGATTACAAATGATCTTGGCGATGGCCACTTGGAAACTATATGCATCCAGCATCGTATGAAGTATAACTCGGAAATATTCGACATGGTCAATTTCGGTCTATTGTATGTTACACCTCTTTGCGTTATGACGGTAAGTAGCTCATAAAGTATTTGTTTATATTCAGTTTAATAGGGTTAACCATTCAAGGTTTTACGACAAAATGCGTATGTTTATGTGTTAGGAGCAATCTACAATGGTGTAGAACTTTACCACGTTGCTCTCATAAAATCCATTCGAATGCTTTATGGTAACTAATTTAAACCCTCACATTAAATTGCGCAGGTATGTACTAGAAACGTTGTTTTTATTTTTAACAATTAAGTGTGGTTTGCATTTACATTTTAATAGTACTTCGAAGGAAAAATTAAGCAAAACAATGAAATAGTGGGTTTATATACAAACGAAAATAGTTCACGCTAAATGAACACGCTAAAACATAATCTGTATGACATAACATCGGCAAGATAAAAAATTCAATCCGTTTTATGCAGCTTTTCTGCAGATAGCGGATTAGAACCTTATAGCTTATTGCTCTTGTGAATAAGAGAGTGAAAAATGGTAATCAATAATAGTCAGTTAAATAATAAAAAATGTTATATTTTAAAGTAACTTTCAGCAGAATGCAGTAACAATTGTGCAGTACTTGTATCGTTAATTACGCGACCGAATAGAGCTGCACTGCAAATAACTTTGTAAAATTTTATTAGTAGTTTAATTAAGTTTGTAGACAAAATTCCACTGCCGTGCTCTGCCGGTTACCTATAATCGATTAATGCGGAATGCGTAATAACCATCTGTAGATCAGAGGATAGAGGTAGTATAGTTCTTAGTTACTGCAATTCATTCACGTATTTTGTCCCCTTGGGATTAAACAAAATATTGAAATTCAAACAATAATTAAGTTTTATCTACAATCTAATATGGTTGTAAAAGCTATATCAAATATCTTCAAATCTTTTTTTTATTTATTTTTAATAATGTTACAACGGGATTTCAATCCCATTGTAACATTATTATACCTCTGTACTTACATTTCTGATGCGGTGGCACAGGTAACACTCAAGAAACCATTCAGTATTTTAGTCCAATTATGTAGCAACATTAATCATCAATATGAAACATTGGCTTTCGCCCCGGCTTCGCCTATGGTATATAATATTTAACACTTCAGTAGGTACATCAAAAATGCAACGGTGACATAATTATTAGACGAAAAAAACATACAAACTGTTCAGCTTTATATTAATGTTATAAGGTTTTACATAAGGTCAAATTGTACAACAATAAGGCAGAATTAGCCAAGAAAATCACTTTATTCATTATTTTAATATTCATTTAATATATTGACATAAAAAAAGTTTAAGATAGGTATTGTTTCCTATTTTTATACAATCGTTCCGACTCCGCCCGAGTAGCTTTTTTGTAAGACTTTTAAACTTTTACAAGTTATTATTCTATCTCAGGCGGGGACAAATCCAACAAGAAAAGTTCAATCGGCCATTCTCGAGTTATAAGTGGTATAACTAACACAACTTTTTAAAGCATTTTTGTTGTTTATGCATACCAACATACCACATATGCCATACCCAGAGCATTCGGCCAAAGTGTCCTCAGTTATGTCCAACTCGCACTGCCTAGAAGTACCTAGTTAAACTCTATAGTGTTCCGGAGTGTGAGTTTTTTGTGGAATTTAGCCTTTTTAATTTATTTTCATTTATTTTTTATTTTAAATTTCCAACAAAGAAAATATTATAAAACTCTAAATTCTAAACTTACTTATATAATAACAACAAAATATGGTTCTTTACTTAAAGGAAATTACAACAATCAGCCTTTTGGTTGGGGTCAAAACATACTTAGCATTTGTTATTTACAGCTCCAAAATCAGTATCCCAATTCAAACGGAGACACATCTAACTAATCAAAAGTCATTGAAATCTCTTCGGCTGTTCTTCAGTACTTAATGGTGTAATTAATACGACTTCCTTTTAAATATATGTCACCATTGAAACAACTTTTTTTATACAACGCGTTTTCCCTGGTTCTAATTCTAGAGTTGAAACAAAACACGGGTTTTAACTGTAACATAAAGATATAGATAATAGATAATAATCTTTTAAAATTGTATTTATTATTCTATTTCCAACCATCTAAATTGCAAATCTTTTCTGTACATTCATTAATTAGGAAGTTACATACACTGGTAGTGAATACATTACTTTAGAACCTTTAGGAAATGGGCTTTCATGTGTACTCGTGTTAACAAGCTTTTAACCCATCGCCCTGCCGAGCCTTTTAAATTTAACCCTTATCTAAAACCATTGTTGGGTTTGAGTTTTGTACATGTAAACACGACGTATCTTAAGCAATTTCATTGTTATTTAAGTTTTGCTTACTAGAACAAATTCAACACATATTAATTAACATTACATGTATGTACTCTCTTTAGGGATCGAGATAACATTTATACGTATGTAAATTTCCTTACTACTTAAGATACAAAATGTAGTACATATATTTATTTATTTATTCTTTATTGCACTAATTTAAACAGTCGAGAAAAAGAAAAGAGACAAATAGATAAAAGCTTACATATTTATACAGTACAATGGGTGGTCTTAGAGCGATTTCTTCCAGACCTATATATATAGGTCTGGATATATATATATATTTATTATTAAAGTCTCATTAAATTTTGACATGCAAAATTTGATTTTTATTGGGTATCGTATAAAATGTAGAAATAATACAATTTTATAATATGATGATATATGAAATCACGCAAATATTATGAATATGAAAGTTTGTTTATTTGGATGTTAGTCCGTCATTCATGTTGAAACTACATAACGGATTTTGATGAAATTTGGTATACGGACGGGATATGGGCTGACTTGGGTGATAGGATACTTTTTATCACGATTAAATTCTCCCTTGGGATAAAACAGAAATCTTAATATCCAGTCGGAGTCAGGGCGAGCGTCTAGTATTTCTACTGGTTTACATATTTATTTTTTTGTATTGGGTTATATACGTATAGATTGATACAGATAGATTTAATAACTTGTAAGGAGAAATACTTGTGAGGAATAAATCCAAATATAACCCTGTTTCTACGTTTCCAATAAAAACTGTAGAATTTCATCAATATGGTTCGTTACATTACCTTATTTCAATTGATAAAACGTATTCCGTGTAACAAAACAGTAATAAATAATTTATTCTATTGGTACTCTCACAAAATTTCATAAGCCGGGATTTCGCAATTAAAAGCCAATTAAGCCAATTTTTCTGTATGTTATATTTATACAGACAATTAAATATATAATATGTACTTATGCACTCATGTATATATTTCTAGTTATAATAAAAAAGGTTATAACATATATTAATTATACTATACGATATCTCAGCGAATAAATATCGCTCTACATTATTCACAGTTGAAAAGAAAGCTTTTGTTGAACTTTTTGCTTTATTTTTATTTCTATAGACCCAAAGTAATAAGTCCGAAATGGGTAAATTATTACTGTTGTTTAAACTTTACCCAATTAATTGAACGGCACGGAAATTTATTTAAACTGTGGTCATTATGCGATGTATTTCAATTGTCCAATTATTAATTGGTCATTGTTATTGTTTGTAAAACATAACTGTAATTAATGATCTTACGTTGAATTTTATATATGTATAGACAAAATTGCGCAGCTTTAGTGTTATTATCTTAGTAATGTGCCGGAACATAATTTTCTAAAAGACAGGAAGATAAATTAAAATATTGGTGGTAAATATTAGTATGGCGGTTCTTTAGAGGTCTAAATAAGTAATGACAAAAAGGAAAATGATTGGTACCCGCAGCCTAATAGCGTGAGCGTGTCAGAAGAATGATGAAAATTGTACGTATTACAAAATTTTTGTATTATCCGGTAGTTGAGAGAACAGGAGAGGAAGATAGCGTGATGCTATAAATGCACAAAATAGACTACTTTTCCTAATGGTATAAATAAATATATTTTTAATTTATTATTATGAATAATAATGTATATATTTATATGTTGATAAGGAATTTCTTTGAAAAAAATAAATAAATGACTAATGTACAACATATAATATGTTAGTACTTCAAAAAATCTACAGTCAGACACTGTCGTAATTTTCCTATTTTGAACGAAATAACTCCGTGTGAGATTTGTTTTTGGATTACGAAACTATTATAACATTAGCAAATTCCACACAAGTCTCCAGTTGCTCCGCCCTACCCTAAAAGTAATTTCCGGTTCTTGAACACGAATACCCGTTCCCTACGATTCTTAAACAAACTCTTTTTAAATGTTCCTGTTCATAGATCGTATGTCTATGAATGTTCCTTTACGGTTTGTCTATGAAACTGTGGAACAATTTGCCTGAACATATCAGAAGGGCATAGAAGGCATTGAATGAGTTCAAACAGCAGCTACATTTTTACTATTTAACTTTATGAAATCCATTTGTATATACATGTATTGTTTGTATTATTATACTTATCTATTTTATTATTTTTAAGTATGTACATTGTTAAACATAGTTCTAGTGTTGCGCACCACCTTTTCATAAAACTCAATCAAAGGATTGAGTTGATAAGTCAACCGCGATCTAAGAATAGAGATTGCCATCTTAGGCATTAGGCCCTTTCTTTGTGCGTAATTGTGTTCAATGTTTGTGTATTTTTTATTGTTTCCTTTATCTTGGTGCAATTAAAGTGCGAAGTTCATTTAAAATAATTGCACATAAATTACTCACGATTGACTTTCCATTTTTGTTTCGTCTTGAAATATTTATATATAAAACATTAAAATACGGTTTAATCACACTTAACTCAACACTTTTATTTTAGTTGTTTGGAAAGCTAAATAAAAAGAATAATCGCCAAAGAAATGTCATGAATAACTTTAATGGTATTTCTCTAAACTGAATTTTTTTTTTTTTTATGGCAGGGCAAGCAAAGGAGCAGGTGGGCCACCTGATGTTAAATGGTCACCACCGCCCATAAACACTTGCAACACTAGAGGTGTTACAAGTGCTTTGCCGGCCTTTCAGGGACATATACGCTCTTTTCTTGAAGGCCCCAATGTCGTAATTGTTCGAAATCAAAGTTTTTCGAAAAAAAAAAGTAAAATGCTGTCATAAAATGTACTTACAAGTTACAGGTATGCAAAAACATTAGGTTATCAAACTCCCCACTGAATCTTAGAAATAATTCTCATTTTACTTGGGCACAGATAATATAATACTATACCAGTACTTGGGAGCTAGTTATGTTATAAGTACGTAAGGCGAATACCGCTCGTGAGATAAAATTGAAGCGCTATCACTCCTTCTATCTGCACTATAACAATTTTTACTGCTCGGCTCGGTTTAGTGAAAAGGACGAAAAAAAATGATGAATAGTTTTTGACATAATCTTAAAAAACATAAAAAAAACATCTTAACTTAGCTCTGGATAATTATGTTGTGGAGCTATGGGTGTTAATCTATTAAAAAGGTCTTAGTAGTTAAAACTAAAAAGATAAGATCTAGTTAAAGGGGAAATATCCAATTTCGCCCAGCAAATATCACTATATCAAAATCCGTTATACGTCGTGACCACTATCAGACAACTGTTTGTTGAAGAAACTGCCCTGTGGCAGTTTCTTCAAGAAGCCCCCTCTTTATCACAGGGCACTTGTCCTAATATTCCACCTATTTCCAAAAAATCATTCAAACGTATTTTTAATAATAGAATTCCAAGTAATTCAAGGTGATAGAAGACATTATGTGCAGATTTTAAAATGATTTATTTTTATCATATATGCCTCGTCTATGGCTTTTGATTTTTAAAGGATTAAAAATTTCATCTACTCTATCAATGATTAAAATCCACGCTTAATCCTTTTTCAGAAGGATTGTTAAATGTTAATTTCTGAAAGTATTATGTCCTTAATTTTATGTAATTGTTTTTCTCTAGAAACAATTTTTTTACTGTTTGCCGACGGATCGTTCTTAAAAATTGCCTCCATTTAAATTTTAATTTACTGATGGAATGTAATTAAAAAGGGACTTTCCTTGTAACAGAAAAATGTTTTTTATTTGTCAATATAGTGACATATATCGTTGTATAAGTATATGTCGCAAACAACTAGCTTATTCAGCCTTTTAATTAGCTGCCTGAGTTATGTTTGGTATATTAAACAAAACAATATTTCTTGTATTATGATCTTTATTGCCTGGATGATATAAGCTAGAGTACTCTGATGATAAGTCGCCTATATGCCACTTCTGGCAACCACCAGCAGTGTTTGCGTGAAAAAGTAGTAAACATCTATTCATCCCCACAAACTTCCCGTCTATAGGTAATAGCAGTACTATTTAATATATCGATACTTATATACTTGAAAAAAAAGCCGTGATCATAGGCTTTAAATTGTCGCTCAGTTTTAGCGATAAATGTGTTGAGAGGCACAGGAACGTAAACATGTTTAAAACACGTAGGTCTCGAGCAAGATGGTTTAGTTCTCATCACAAGTTAAAATAGAACAGTGGCTAATTGAAGCGCAACTCCATTTATCACTTGGGTAAATTTGCTAATGATGGCCTCAGGCAATCTTGATGTCGGTTAACTATTGATCTGGTGGATTTAACAGCTAAGATTAAAAAAGTTGTTTCTTTCGAACTCGTGCCAAATTTTTGCGTGTTTATCATTTAACGAAATATTCGTTGTTTTCACTTATTGTCATGTTTTAATCAAATTGTCCAGGAAGAACGAAATTTCAATCAAACAAAACCCGAATTAAGGAAGGGATCGTATCATAACTAATCTATACTTATATCATAAAGCTGAAGAGTTTGTTTGTTTGTCTGTCTGATTTGAAAAATTATTTTCAGTTTCATTGTGAGATACCCCATTTATTGAGAAAGGTTTTAGGCTATATATCATCAGGTACTACGTAGGTAAAACCGTGGGGTGCAGCTAGTCCTAAATAAAATTGTTACAAGTTCAATATATTCTTTCAACGAGTTAAAATTGTATGTGATTATAGCCCCTGACAAATATCAGAGTTGTACATATTATTTCCGATTTATTTTTCTGTTTAAACTCCGACATAGATTGAGGAAAACGTTACATATTTTCTGCAGGAGGTAATTTCTATTAATGAGTTTACTTTCTTAAAATTTCTTATCATTTGACATAACTTCTTGACTTGATTCGAAATCAAGCTTTTCATAGCGAAAATATATATTTATAACTCTCTGACTCGAGTAAAATGGACGTTTGAATGAGAATTTTAGAAAGATCTCGGAATTTTTGATAAAAATTTTCTTAGGAAATTAACGTTTTTTTAAACACCCCAGAGAAATTATTATGAAAGTTTGAGAGAGGATCTAATAACATTTATCAAAAAAAATGATCTTGGTTTGCTCATGATAGAAATAACAACAGAGTTAGTAGGTGGTAAAGTAATAAAAATACGTTGGTAATATTTTTTTAATATAGATGATATTTTGTTGCAAATACACATTAATGTATGGTTCTGAACACGACACTGGGTATGTATGCTTTAAGATTAAACATTCTGAAGTGAGCAGTAGCCTTTTATCCCAATATTAAGCACGTTTAGCTTGGAAGAAAGTGAATCTTTGCGACACTGCACTGCAATATATACGCATAGTCAAATTTTACCCATTCCATTTTGATAGAAAGTCATCTAAGACTATTTAATGGTAGAATTATCAATATTATGCGTTTTGTGAATTATACACATTAAGACCAAATTATCTCTATTCTATCTCTTACTGTTAATAAAAAACAAACAAATTAATCATACTGGCTTTTTATTTAACATTCTCTCGATGTAACCTGCATGTAACTTTTTATGTTTTTGAGTTATTGCCACTTGGTCCCGTTTTAGAATCAGGAGTGATGCCTCCCTCCTGTTTGATGAACTTTGAACATTACACTGGGAATGAAAATATAAATATTACCCACAACACCCAACTTGTGTAAATCATTGAATATGTCTTTTAACGTTAGGTTGTGCTTTGATAGATGACTTTTTATTTAGGGGTTGCAATAAGTGAAAATTGAGCGTTAAATGCGAAAAAACGATTATTTAATGCAAATGTGATTCTGTTGCAACTCCAATCTCGACAGACAACTACAACAACCACGGAGCGAAATCATATGTTTTTTTAAGATGTTAGTATTCGCTAACGCATCAATATGTCCATAATTGACCTAGAGAATATTTACTGTGTTCCTGGGATATGCAATTCGACCCCTTTGTTTCTCATAAGCACAAATAATATATTAATGCTTTACAGTATAATAGTCTGTGACTTGATGACACACGCAACTTCGTCTGCTCTCAAACTGAATGTTGTGACAATATGTTTTAATGCTGCTCTGCTCCTATGCTTTGTAAAATTATTTTAAACATACATTTTCCGAAATAAGAAGACTATCCAATATAAAAAAAAATATTCAATTCGAACCTCCACCCCTGGGATTAGAATATTCAATCAAACAAACAAACAAATTCTTATATTTTTAACATTATTTTTAATATTAATATAGATCTTTAATACTGTAAAATAACTATTTAATAATTCGTTATAAGTTACTCATTTGTGTTTCATTTTTATAAAATAGAAATGTTTCTACTTTTTACGATGACAATTATTTATAAAAACAATCATACCTACTATTTGTCATTCTTACATTGAGTAATTATTGTTTATTCAAATGTTGATGACCCAAACAAATGTAACTTTTGCTAAAGTTTCATTGTAAATTGGCCGAGTTTATCTCTGGTACATTTAAAGTTCCTAATGTTCATGGTATTGAAAGCGATACTGCTCCATTTTATTATATTAAAATAATTTTCGTGATTTATGTGTTCCATTATTTTTTTTGTATTTATAAGAACTAGTAATTGAGTTTTAAAGTTACAATACATGATTCATTTCGTATATTATATGACACCGAGAAGTGATAGTGATGCGGCGCTAGTGTAAAGGCGCTTTAAATAGACTTTCAAATGGGATTATAAATATCAACATTAGTAGAAGACGTGCTTTCGCATTCGTTATGAATATTGGCATTGTTTGTTTTAGGTATTATACACGAGAATTGCGGTAGGTCTCTGGCAAAGTTCGAATGGTCTTAGGCACATGGGGCACGCTCAATGTTGTGCCACTGAGTGCCCTAGAATAGAGAAGCATACTTCAGGAAGTTATGAACCTCAGCGCACTTTTGTAGGAACAACTGAAACAAAGGTAAGAATGATGATGTTTTAAACATAAATTTTAAAATTATTTCAAGCAGAATAAATGTTTACGACCGATTTTTGTAAAAGAAAATGTTTTACATATTAAACATATAATATTAATAAAGTATCCGCGAAAATCCCCTGAAAATTTTCGTTAACACGTATAAAGCCCTTTGTTTCCAAACTTTTTGCCGTAAAATACGAAATCCTCGACGCGACACATAACTCCTTCTGTTTCGCTGATATTCGTCGTTTAATAAACAGCATTGGTGAGATGAGATAAGCTTTCTACAGTGTAAAAATATTATTTTATATTTATTCAACGTATTTCATATGTGAACGAACGAGTATACGGATATAAGTACTAATCTTTGTATGCCGTAATTATCCTTCATACTAGTACTACTTCGTACTAGGTAGTCTGATGTGATAACGCAGGTAACTGAATAACACTTACCCTCTTAACAAGTATTTGAATAATACAGCCACGTAAGAGTTTTTTAATATTATTATTAAATTGTCTGGCTGTGATATTTTTACTCATAATAAATATTTGTTTTAAAATCTATATCCATAAATTGGGTCCATAAAAACTCCACGAATTGTTTTAGAATTTACTATTCCATTTGTGTCGGTCCAATTGTAAATGCAAAAGCGCAGCCTCTGTTATCTTCAATACATTGCAGTGCGTTTCAATAGAAATAATTTAAGAGCAGAGTTTTAGTTCATATTTCTGTTTCATATTATTATAAAAATATTCGATGTGTAGTATGATATTATAAATCACGTATGTTCGCATTACTTTTTGGAAATATATACAAAGCCTCATAAATGAATAACGTCGTATAATTTACCTACTTCGTAAATTTTTTTGGCTATTTTAAGAAAAATGCTTACATTAACTTTATTTTGACAGGGCGTCTCAAGCTCCAAAGCGGAGAAGAAGAAGAGATCCACCCACCATCACGAGGGTCGGAGCTGTCATCACCTCAGCCATTTGTCACGCAACGTACTACGCGCGCGGCGCGGCGTCGTGCGAATGTTGATTGTCGTGGTGCTCACTTTCGCGATATGCAATTTGCCCTTTCATGCACGTAAAATGTGGCAGTATTGGTCGAGCGGATATCAAGGAACGAGTGATTTCAGTGCACTGCTAACGCCACTTACGTTTCTCATAACCTACTTTAACTCCGGAATAAATCCTTTGCTATACGCGTTTCTGTCGAAGAATTTCAGAAAGGGCATGAGGGAATTACTTTTCTGCAATTTTCACGGGAAGAGGAAGAGTGAAAATTTAATATTATTGAATCGTGTCGGTGGCACAGGCTTGCGGCGGAGCTCGACGCGCTCCACTCGCGCAAACTGCAGCACGGTTACGATAGCTCCCAATGGTGAATCGTGAGGGTTATATCGCAGGAGATTTCTGTGCAGGATGGAAAACGCAGATGTTTCCTGATTAACGTCGAGCACCGATGAGGTGACTGATAGTAGCGGACTGTACACGATCTCTACTATATCGAAAAAAGACTTGTATGATTGAGTGTGGTGAATGTATGTGTACGCCTCGTTGCTTAACGTTTTATTGACTCTCTGAACTTAGTGATCTCAAGAGCTTACCAAATAATGTGATGGAAATAATTGTTGTATAAGATTAAATGTTGTCGCAAAAGTTTGTAATTAGACAGCATATCGAAGCAAAAAGAAAAATGTACCTAAAATGTTTAACTAGTCACAAATGTTTGATATATGTGCATGTTGTAGATTATAACTAGAATATTTATGTGGGTATATCACAGCAATCATATGAATACATTTATTATTTATAATAAATGTTATGTTTTTTTGTTATAAATTCTATGTATATATTAAATAATGTGCAACAAACGAATGATAAATGTTTGTCTCTTAGAAAAATTTTAAAAATGTTATTACAAAAACTAGAGTAGTATTATTGATAAAATATTTATTAACGATTGGAACATTTCGATTGGAGCTCTACGATAAAAGTTTTATTAACGATTCTGACAACTCTAACAAAACTAAATTACAAATTAAAGTAATTCTCATTTCATGTTTCTAAGAATAGATATGAACAAACTGAATTTACATTATATTAAAGCCTATTGCATAAAGCACATGACCATAAATATCAGTAAAATATGAACTGCCTCCCGCATTGCACGACATTAGCTTCCGAATGTTATGTTGGGCCAATTAACATTGTTTAAACTATCTACACTGGTCGTCAAAAAAATCGGCCCACCTGCATTTTTACCGCAAATTGTGAATTTTTCTCAAACTATAGAGAA